>NW_017259583.1:2310522-2326219 GCF_001594045.1 Atta colombica | reverse complement strand
ATATATATATATATATAGAATAGAGAGCCGCAAGTTCTTGTTGTCGAAGAAAACTTTATCCGACTAGTGCAGACAATTGGCTCACGGAACCTGGCAGCATCGTAAATTCGTTGAAGAGTGGGTGCGCTCGTTGCATTCTCAGTTAACGTGAATACGAGCTTGCGAGACGAGCTCTCTTACTTTCTTTAAAAGCATCGAGCAGAGTTCGAACAGTTAAACGGTCTACAAAACGTATTTACGAGTGGTGCGATAATGTAGAAAGAAACAAGAAGGAGAAACGTTTCTATCTTTACATTTTCCAAACTCAACCAATCTTCTAATTCTTCATTAACCATATTTAGATAGTATTAGCAGCACATATATATACATATAGTATATGTTTAAGATAATAATATTTAGATAATAATATTTCTTCAAATCAGAGTTCAGTATATTAGTATATTTTTAGATAATAATATTTCTTCAAATCAGAGCTCAGTATTTGTTATTCAGCGAGAACAATGTAAGCATTTTAGATTATAATTATGATTAATAAGATAAAAAAACAGAGTCTGAATATATTTTACCATCCAGATATTAATTTTATTTTATTAAATGCTTACAAAGTCACAAACAGTACAATATTGAAATTAATCTTGTCGTGCGAAATTAGTCGTAAATTCCAGTTTCGAATGATGATAAAGGCCAATCTAAGGGCTCAGGAAAGTTAAATGGAAAATAGAAAGTCGGGGCTCAGGGACAAAGGGCTTACTTAGGACTGTCCATGTATTATTATAGCCGACGGAACAAAGGATTCGCGAAGGATTTCCCCGCATCCTCTTCAACGTGGAAGGGTGTGGCGGCTCAGAGCGATAACAACTTCTCGCTGAAAGTTTCCCCGACGAGGGATATTCTCAGTTCCGTGTCGTTCTCCATGCAACTGACCCACTGCCATTCCCAGGAAAGACGTGCCAAACAAAGAGATTCTCGTCAGGGTGCTCCTTCTAGCGTGAAAATAATCAATGGCGACTCCCAAGACTTCGTTTCCAGAAGTCTTGCGATGATAATAGCTTTCTTTCCTTCGTGTCAGTTGTTATCGATCTGACGATCATCTATGTTTTGTTACTAACCTGAGTTCTGACTTCCTCTATTTCTAATCACAGTGCTCAATTACTAGACCATGATGCTCGATAGCTGTGGGTAGCTAATGGGAACGCAATTGAAGTTACCCCAATGCCGGAAATTCGCTGATTCGACGACGTACGATTATTTCCGATACGCTCATTCGTGCGTTTCCATGTGGCGTCCAGGCTATCAGAGTAATATCGATAATACGACTTTTCTTCGAAAACTTCTTAGTCTCACAAAACTTCCCTCTTTTCCTCTCTGCCTTTTTCCCTCCCCAGGGAGAATCGTAGCAGCGTCTTCGTCGAATGCAAGTGACCCACTGGCATTCAAGAAAGGAGATCCGAACAAAGAGAACTTCCCTTCCAGCTCTTTCCGATTCGTGCTCCTTCTCGCGTGAAAATAATCGATGGTGCTCTATTCGTACACACCGCTGGGTCTCCTTGCTTTTCCTTTCTTTGGCTGACTTCGTTTTCCCCTTTGAAGTAAGGGAAGGTCGCCATCACGAAGGAAACAGAAGGGAAACCGGACAGATATCGGTCGAACAACGCTCGATAGAACTTCCTGAGTGAAATTGCGGTCTCTAATATTATTGACAATTGATACGACACACGCCTCGTGGCGATCCTAGAATTTTATCGGGACCTTACTCGCGAAAGAAATTGCTTTCTTCTCGAGCAGCCGTCATTCGGTCGTAGAGATATTCAGGATGACCAAATATCGCAGATACCCCGCATACAATACATTCATCGCAGGAATGTAAACTGTCAATTCTAAAACGCCGACGCGAAATTATGGTCTGCAAATTTTGATACAAAGTCAACTCTTAGCTCTTTTGCTTGCATTTTCCATTCGAAATAGAATATTATGCGTTTTTTTAAATTAAAAATTAATTAATTAATATATAGAATGCAGTTAAAGAGATATACCGAAATCTCAATAATAGTTATCATGGAAAATTATTATAAAATTATTACAAAATTAAATTAAAGAAGTAAAAACATCTATATTTTGCTTTTTATAGATATTTACGATGTACATTAAATAATTTTATTCCGACGATAAAGTAAGATAAAGGGAAAAATATATGTCAAACGCAGCTGAAGCTCCACAAGATTTTTCTCGGTAAGCTCCTTCTATCTTTCTTCGGTTAAACCGCTTATTTCCTGTAGTCTGGCGCGGTAGGCCGATTAGGTATAATTGCGATCGAACGAAAAAGACCCACGATGAAAATTGGACGCACCAAGTGCGTACAATTTTAATCACGCACGCCGGCAAAGAGCGGTGTTGAATAATTCGCGAAAATCGAGGGGGGAAAAGGTGCATTGCGGATGAACGCAACGTGTTTTTTTTAACATTCCGTCTTGTTGCCGCTCACGTCATTATCAGATTTGTGATGTAGCCATGTCACGTATTCACCCCTGACGCGTTAATTATTTACCGTACGGGGTGAATTCATTCGTTGGTGGCGCGGCGGTACAGTTATAATGCTGGTTGATGCATCGCGTGCTCGTCAGGATTCGTTTTAGCGACGGGATAACTACAATTTTGATCGAAATATAAAACGAGCATTTCTCGATTCTCAACAATCACAACGAGCAGAATGTTGGTAACTAAATATTTGCGTGAAAGAGAAACTCGCAAAATAAATTAATAATTTTTTGTAAAATAAACGGAAGATCTTTACATTTTAATAACATTTACAAAAGTTAACGAAATAATTTGTAAAGTGAAAAATAATATAAAACCAAAACTTAAATTTTATTATTTTCTCTCGATAAAGTAAAATTTTTTTTCTAATTTGATTAGATTTCGGCAACCTTGTCGATGAGACTATTCTGTTATGATATTGTTGTCGATAAATTAAAAAGGGAGATAGCAGCTTTCAGCCGCCCTTTTGTTCGGAGCCGATAAGAATGGCGGGCGTACACACGTATTTTGTGCCCATGCGTGAAAGGTTTTCGTGCATATCGCAGGAGAATCAATAAGCGCGCTTGTGAGTTGCCTGTACCTTGTCGAAAAAAAGCCCTTCGCGATTCGCACAAGATAACCGCCGATGGGCAGGGAGGGTTCGCTCCCCTCACGGATTATAGACGGAATTAAAATGGGAGATGGAGACCAGATGAAAAGTCCCTTTTTTCACATGCGTTGACTCTCGCTTGATTTATCCGCGAACTGACGGAGTTCGCGGATTGGCATGAAAAAGAGTCAAATCCCGAGTGTGCACAGCGAACGCACACTTTGTCATTTCTGTATTACCTACCTGCAATCGATAGTAATCTAAAATGTATCAATGTCGAGATGTAAGATTTCGAGATACAATCAAGTCACTTTGACGCCGCTGAGATTATTTAGGACGCTATTGTGATTCGTAACTTATAAATCGTACGTAATTTTTTTAGATTCTGATAATTTAGATATAAAGATAATAAATTTTATGACAAATTATGCTCTTTTTTTAGCGGGACATTAAAATAATTTTTTGCAAAATTTAAACTTAATTATTATTACTATTAAACTTAATTAGAACAGAATTATTAAATTTAATGAAAATAATGTAAAAAAACTTAATTAAAACAATGTAAAATTTAAAATTTTATATAAAATTAATAGAGTGTAAAATTATTTTTGAATTTTTTAAATATTCAAGCTTTGAAGTTTTCAAGCTGATTAAGAGTATAAAAATATATGTTTCAATGGAATTTTTTATTAAAGTAAGCATTAAAAGAACACTCGTTGACGAAGTAGAATCAAAATTTTGGGATAAAAAGACTACCATTTTGAATTTAATATCCAGAGAGAGGATCGTCGGATCGACTTTCTGATCTACGAAAGTGAGAAGATTTCGTGTTCTGTTTGACAACAAAAATGAAGTAGCATTCAAATCGCGTTCCTCTACCTCGTCTCGAATTTTAATTGTAAAATCGAAATTAGTCTAAATGAAGAATATCTCTCTCCGTGAGACGAGCAAAATGAAAAGCAATGAAACGTAAGTATATTCAAGAACATTTATAACTTCCTTTCCTTCATATCTTTGGTACATAGTAATCTGACTTTTTAATTTATTAACAAGAAAAAAAAGAAGATTATTTTTGCGAAGCTCAATTCTATATCTTCACATGCAGGATATTTCGATTGGCGAATGGCAGCGACTCTAAGTTATCGCTAATAAATTAATACAGAAGCGCGTACATCGGCGGAGGACGTGCGCTATAAATCCTGTCGTTCTATCTCCGATTACCCGATTACATATCGCGATTGATATACACGCTCGCGCGAGGAACAAGAGATTAAACCTAGCTGCTCTCTTCTTTTTCTTCTCTCTTACCAAGGGCAACTGCTCTCCTGCGGGGGACGTACTAAAACAACGATCAACGTAAATTCATACAGCGGATTCTCGCCCAAGGCGAACCACCCCAACCGTGACTATCCATAAAAATCTCTGTCCCTTCCACTAAAGGAGATTGCAACGACGTTCAGCGGTACCAGACACGACTATATATCACGCCGTCCCACTATACCCGTTCCGCTTCACTATACGTGTTCTCGGCACGCACGCACGCTTATACACACACGCATAGGTCGTCTCAAAACGAATCGACGACGCCTACAGCACGAGCATCAAAATTACTGCAGTTACGTGAAACAATTTCTATCCTTCAACTCAACAGAGAAACATAATTTCCAAACACAGCTACATTGAACTGATCAATTCAATAAAGCCAGTAATAAGTTCATTAGTTCTCTAGAGTCTGTTTCCAATTAATTTCCACAAGTTAATTTATAAATGTACAAAGCTTAAGCTGAACACTTGAGAATAATTCGTGCTCTTTTAACGCACCCTGTACAGCGCTGTAGAGGATCTATCATAACGTAGAAGAGAGATATGGCTCTTCTAGTCCATATAAATCAGCCATACGTCGCTGAAGAGGTTGAGAGAGACTGGATCCTTGCCATGTACACCGCACGTGTCTGGTCTGACAGAGAGAGCTAAAGGTCGAATCTACAGAACGCTAAGAAGAAACACGGGGTTGTTCCACCCCCGCCGCGCGTCTCACGGAAGGGTGGTCCTCTGGGGGGAACAAGTATAGGTGTCCCCTCTTGAAATTTATCTCGCTGCGTTGTTGACGTAGTTATGCGAACGTTCCTCGCGATAGGAGATGCTTGTCATCGACCGTTTCCATCATCGTCGGATACTTTGTTTTAACATCCTGTCCTTTGTTCTTCCTTAAGAAGATTTGGAACTTCATCATCATCTTGATGGATATGACAGCGCCGCGGCTTCCCTTTGTTCGTTAAAACCGATACAGGCAATGATTTTTCGATAAGAATGCTTCTAATTGTGACAAATACATTCCCGAAATAATAATCGGATGTCACTGATTATACTAATATTACATCGTTAGCTGAATACAGTTGTGCAAATAGAAATCGACTCTGCGTGCTTCACTATTAATGAAGTTCGCTACTATTACGATTTCAGCTCTGATGTAGTTACGTTAAATGGCTGAGCTATGCAAGATTGTTCTTGCGTTAACAAGATTGCAAACTGCAAGCGAACTCACGCGAGCGTAACAGAATCTCTGTTTCTGACTGTTCATCGACAATTGGTCTGCATTCTTTCTTTCTCACTCTAAGCCTGTTTAATAGCTTTTAACATAAAAACTACGAAGTATAAAAACTTTAATGATATATAAAAAAATTCTAAAGCGAAATATAAAAAGATTAATTTACAAAGCAGTATATATAGTTAGTGAGAGATAAAAGAAAATATGATCCTCTAAAAGAATAAAAAACAAAAATAAGTATTCTAAATATCATTAAAATTAAGTGATCATTAGCATAATTTCAATTAATTCCATTTTGGGCAAAAATCCAAGCGTCATCCTCAATGTGACGTGATAAACGTGATGCGTGTTCGTCCGAAAATTACCGCGAGAAAGATGAGAATCATCTTCCAGGTCCTCCAAACTCCTCTTCGTAAAGCCTAATGTGCCAGCCAGCTGGGAGGGAAAATGGAAGGCACAACTTAAGTGTCTCTTGAAGTGAATCCAGGCAGGACCGGCTTAAGGCTTGTACTCAAAACGGAACACCTGAACCCAGACCTATGTATTGAAATCCGATACGTTCCTTCGTTTATCTAAATTAGCCAAACGGTTATCAAATTCGTCGGCTGGAGAAAAAACATTTACTCGCGTCACACATATAAATACATTTTGAATGAGCTCTTTTTATATGCGAGCCATTTTATTTGCGAGTTTCTGACCAAGCGAACATTCGTGCGCGGCCCTGAGGCAGGACCGTCCTCTTGGGTAAAGGGCTTTCGAGGAAATTGTGGTCCGGGCCTCGCGCAGTAAACGCAGACTGCGAAGCAATCGTCCTAATTGCCGGCCAGCTACTCGAATGCGAAGTTAATCATTTCGGACGGACGCGTTGCTAGCAATTCGCCGAGTTACCACTATGAACGAACCGATTTAGATAATACGCCTGGATTAGTTCTGCTTTTCCCCAAAGATACCGCGCGATATAACAGAGGTAGTTTACTCAAAATCGATTTTATATATACTTCGATCAATGAAGTTAATTTCTAATTGCATATCAAATTTGTCACGATAATTTTTTGTCAACAATTATTATCTTCATTTTCTTGCATATATTAAAAAGCTCAGAGCGAACAGAAAGATTATAATCTTGGCATTTTTATTTAAATATTTTAAATATCTGGCTTATTGAAAAATTTTCTTCGAATATCTGCTCAACAATTAAGTATAAAATAAATAATTGGTCTTATATTTATATTTAAAAAAAAAATCATTTCTGAGTATCAAGACTCTCATCATATGATAAAAATAAGAAATTCTTTTGTGTGAAATAAAAATAAAATAAAATAGCTATCTGCTCGTTAACAAGTTTAAGGATGTACGTAAAGATATTCGCGGAATATCTTCTCTGTCGTTCCCGTAATTTCATGTTAGAGCTAATTACAGCGACACTTCACGCGCTGCGCGTCGCGCAAAATTAGGAGGAAAATTATAAATAACGACATAGCCCGCGCCATCGCGTGCATTCCGATAATGCAAAGAAGGCGTGGAAACGCGATTCCGACCCTCTCGCAGAACCCCACGAGACTACCTAATTACTCGTTTAAGATAAGATTTTCATCAAACCTTTAGCGGGTGGTGTGATTAACGGCGCCCTTTAAGAGCCGAATGACACGGGGACGAAATCACTTTCATGATTTAGGGGTGCTACACTTAATTCGCTCGCTATGCCACCCAAATATCGTTGTCGAAACAAGTATCGATAAAATTCGCCATAGAGAAGAAACACGACCGATCGAATGTCTCATACTATATACACATAAATCTTATGAAAAATTTACACGTTTCATAATAATATTACGAGCGCGTCTCAATATGATTGCACGTGAATAATAAATATTGATAAATGGAAATAAGAAATCTCTCCCACGACGAGTAAAATGATCAACAATGTTTTCTCGAGCTTGGCCCCTTTTCGATTTACACTCTCGGAGTGTAGTAAATTTAAATTGTAGCGTGTCATTTATAATTTAGGAGGAACAAATTACAGTTTCGCGCCATCTTTCCGATGTAAACGTGTTGCAGACTCGCGGCCTGTTTATTTCCGGTGGGATTCGTTCGCTCGCTCGCATGAGCACCCGTGGAACCCTCGTCTGTCAAAATTCTTATCGCGTGAATAAGAAACGACACGCAGAGTACACAGGGCGATTCTCCAACTTCGTCCTTCCATTAATGCACGAAGAGTTATGTCGCCCTCTTTCGCATTTTCGTTGTCAAAATGACGTTATTTCGCGCTTGATTTCGTGAGAATACAACTTTTAGATAAAATGAACACAATATCATGGCTTATTTTGAACTATAATTAAATTAACTTTAAATTAATATAATCAACAAACGTTTCGACTTAAAGATTTCCTCTTAAAGAGTGTTAAAACACAGAAATACAATCTTAAATTAACCAACCAAATGAAAATTTAAAAACTATCAGTGATGAAGTGTCAATGTATAAAAAAATTCAAACGTCAATAAGTATCATGACAGATGACAATAAGATAAGGAATATTTGGATTATACTTCAATCAACAGTAGATTAATTATGTTTATCGATAAAATAGTTTTACCTCGGTTCCTCGGTTCAAATTTCTCGATTGAGATCGAGAATCCAGTTTGTCACAGATTTGTATTAAACGATTTGAGAATTCATTAGTTATGAGTATTTTATAATATTCTGTATATAGAACAAATAGATTTATTAAAATAATATATTATAAAGTAGAACATAATTTAACGCTACAGTGCAAGGGTACAATAATCGCACATTTTTTTGGAAGAAGAGGGGAACGAAAGCAGATTCTCTTTGTCTATGGAAAGAGGGAATTTTGTCGTCCACTTGAAACGGAATTTTCTAGGAGGGTTGCGCCCCTTCGGAAACGAAATGGGCGAATGTGGGCTAACGAGATTCACGTTCAGGTGCCCAAATACAGTTGGCAATTTCCTCGAGTGATCGGTTCCTGATTACGAGGCGTGTTCCACCCCCCACGATGAAAGTAATGTGTCGAACTGCCCCTCTTTATCCTTCTTATAAGATGTATTGCGGAAGGTGACTGGTTCCAGGAGTTCTCCGTCGCGATTTTCATGAAAGATTTTATCGAAACGTTTTCATCATTCTCTCTCACCCTAAGCATTGGTTATCGCGACGCGATTTCCTAGACATACGACAGGTATTCGTGCCGGATTCGACAGCACCGTGAGAAATACGGTCGATAGAGATAATTTAGTTTCGCTATAAAATTTAGTTTAATTGTAACGGGGTTGCCACAGAAAATAAATTTAAAAATTTCCTAATTTTTCTAGGTTTTTCCAGATGAAAATGGAACATTTTCCATGACTAATAATATAAAATATGTAAATTTTAATATTTAAACTCAAGTTAATTGTAAGAAAGTTAGTCTACATTAAAAATAATGCAAAAAAGCTTAAGTAGCATAGTAAAATTTTGGATGCAAATTTAAATCAACAAAAAATAATTTAATTTTGGAAAAATGCAGTTATGACGAAAAAAAGCGATCAAAAATATTGAATAAAATATAAATTTTAATTATTTTATTAAAATCGTTTAAAGGGCGCGGATTTTAAATATTTTAAACTATAAACGTCAGATATAATATTTAAAAAAATTATAACAATTATTTGGAATAGGAGCAATTAAGGAAATTGTGAACAAATTTCAAAATTCCCGACTTTTTTACATTTTCCGGTTTCCAGATTTGTGCATATAATCCTGCATAAAAAAAGTAGAGATAACTGAGACTAAAATTGTTTGTATTTTCGAATTAAAAAGAAACATTTAAAAAAGTGCAATGTACATTTTTACAAGTCACAATTCTTTGCAATATCAATATGATCATACAATTCGTCTTTAATATAATTTTCTATATGTCAACTAGCCATTAGCATGTACGTTGACAAAAAGAAGATTGCATATATAAATGATTTAAAATACTCTCCCCTCCTCTAAAAGTCTCGTAAAGTCATGCATATCAGTAGTTACTAAATTCCGAAACGAAAGAAATTCCTCAATGATTCTAGGATCGCAGACTGAATTCATAATGCTGAGAACTTTTCACGGAAAAGAAAATCTTCCTCACATCAGTTTTCACCGATTGTCTTTTAAACAAGCATGATCATCGATAAACAGCAAGCAGGTTCAATGTACTAGCTCTATTTGAAATTCCACACGATCATTTGCGACTTCCTCCAATGAATATCGCGTCCGCAAGGTCATTGCACATTCTCCTCAAGGCGACTAAAGAATTCCTAGTTTCCATGTAATTTCCATGACGGACGGGAAAGCGTATCTGATAAAATTTCTTCCCTTCATTTGAATGCCGAACAAGATATGCCAAAAAAGTGTTGAGAAAAGCTCACTAATTTAAGTTGCCTCGGACATTTTAAAAATGTATTTTGGAAATATATCTGCAATGCTGTTTGTTACAAATCATATGATTTAAGATAAAAGTCATGATATTAAAAATTAACTAAATAATTAATTCATTTCTTCCTATTTATGACAGCATCTTTTTAATTTTTTTCTTCACATAAATACTCTAAATAAGTATACCTTTTCAATTTTTTTTAATACATTTATATTATTGTATATAATTACATATTCTACATATGGAAAAAAAATGAAAACGTTACTGGCCTATAAATAGTGAGAAGAAATGAGTTAAATAAAAGTGTTCTATTCATGGTAATGCTGCTGATTATTTTTTCTAACATTTTTCTTTTCATGAAAGATACTATATATCGAGAGCATCTTAGAACAGGTAAATGGGTATATTTATTGTGAGCACACGCGTTCGACAAAATAGTGGCAAAAAATCGGACACGTTCGAGACAATCATCCATCGCTGTTTCTTCTACACGGTGAATGCGTTAATTCGCAATAATTAACCAGGCGACAATACCCGTTTTTCTTTTATTGGCTGGCAAAATGAACACTCTCGACACATCGTTCCCATGCGTTCGCGTCGTGTCCTTGTCCCACTCAGATGAAGCTAAAGTATTTCTTCGTATCTTAAAGTATTCCTTATCACGGAAAACGTGGAATATGACGCGAAGAAATTGGTTATCTAGTTATCTAGAGCAACGCGCGAAATTGAAAAATGAGAATTCTTGTTATAATAATTACGAGAGAAGACGCGTGATTTGTGAAAATTTAGTGTATCACGTTGACTAATAATTATGCAATATTTAATGCCGGGAAATTATATATCTTCCATTAGCAATTATCTGTCCTCAATGTAACTAAGTAAGATAAATCTACGATATGCACGGATGTATAATAATTACATTTCTAATAATCAGGTATCACAACCGAACTTATACTTCGAAACCTTTGCGTCCTTTGAGATCCGTCAAAAAGTAGTTCGACAAAACGAACAAACTGCAAATGATGTCGACGATTGCTTGTAGCTTTATAATTTAATCGCTATCTACAATCTTGATGATAAATAAGCTGGATTCTGGATAAATGTACCATCAATGTGGAAATGATATGATAATGATTATTGTACTACCTGTTATTACAGGATTTTCAATATTTATTTCGCCTCACATTAAAAAAATCAGTTAACGCGATACAACTGTCCTTCGATTCAGACACGCTCAGACGAACACGTTTCTAATTAAAATCCACAAGGTGACAATTGTTTGTCCTCGTTGCAAGATATTGATATATGGATCACCTAAGACAGACCGAGGTTCCACCCATATGTAGCGGATATCAATATCCTGGTCATAAATATGAAATTCAGAGAAACGCTCACGCTCTGGCATAGACGTCGCGAATTATGGCGAGAACGATAAAGTTACGGAGTTACATACATACTGTGCGTGGTGCGAGGTAACCAATAGTAATTCGCGATAATGCTAAATGGAACATTCGCGGCGATACGTCTCAACATCGCGGGATAACGTACGTTATCGCAAGCGAGGCAAGGATATTATCGCGATACTGTTAAATTGTCGGACTTTATTCGCCTACGATTTTCGCCTATTCAGTTACACTCGACGTTGAAAGTGCAAATTGCGGCACGACAAACCGCAAGATAGTTACACTGCGAGTTTGTCGCATACGCGACCGTAAATCGTGGTGCATGTAATTGTAGTTTATGACACCTTGTGCCTGGCTACACTATGTAACGCCTTCAGCTTACTCCTTACTGCTTAAACCGGAGTCAGACGGTGTGTGCATTCGCCAAATATTTGGCAAATGCAAACATACTGCACTTTCATGGCAGAATATATCGTGTTATTACACTGCATTACTGTAGGCATTGTCACGCATCGCGTCCCTCACCTTTACATGATATAACATTTGCCTTAGCTTAACGGAGAAATATTTGGCGAGTCGTCTGAGGGCAGCTTAATCTTTCCTGAAATAATGTAACTTCAGAGCCACGTACTGTATACTCGCCGCTTTTATTGTATATCGCAACAATGGAAGAAATATTGTCGCTAATAGCGAGACCGCTCCAATGATTGTGATGAAAAAATAAAAAGAAAAATTCTTGATACAAAATGATATTATGTCTCTATTACTTCAGCAGATTGAACGTCAAATATATCAAAATAATACTACACACGGTGTAATAAATTCGACTGGATTTAATTTTCATCACTTTTACAGGTAAATATATAAAAAATCATTAAGTGATTCTTATATACATAAATTTTTAAAAGTGATTCTTATATACATAAATTTTTAGAAAACTTGTGAGCTCTAAAGAAAAACGAAGAAAGATAATTATTTAGTTAGATGCTTCTAATTAGTAATCTTTCAAAGAAATGTGTACATTGAAAAAAAAATTTACAAAATTTGAGTAAATATTTGTTTTAATAGTACCAATGGGGCCATTTGCTTACAGAAAATAAATATTTATTCGGCTTAACAAATGATATTTAAATTTAAGTTTTTTTGAGTTGAACAAATATTCATTTATATTATTAACATGTTATATTAATTAAATATTTATTTATTGTAAGTAAATGATCCCATAGGTACACGAAGAGAATTTTCTTTTAAAATTTACTCTGAAAATATAGTAATTGTTGTACAATACAATATTTTAAGATTTTTACCATGCACTTTAGTAAAATTGATCGAACTTATTTTATACTTTATTGTAGTTTAATTTAATGAATGAGAAGAGAGATTTACATTAAAATTCTTCGAAATACAATGTTGTCCCACTATCATATTTTCAGGATAAGTTCTAAGAAAAAATTCTCTCCGTCTACTATCTAAACAAATATTTATTCAAATTTCATGAATTTCTTTTCGAATATAGTACGTACACAAATAACTAAATTGTCCAAGAGTCAATACAAAAGCACTGCTTTTCAAAGTTACATTTTTCACTATATACTGCGACATAAACCTTTTATCAATCTCGAATACGCGTGTCCCCAAGAAAGTGTTAAAGCCAGTGTTAAGAATTCACGGGGCAGACGCGCATTACCACGGTCACATCTCGTTATCAAGTCCAGATAAAGAGAGTAAATCCGTCAATTATTGTGGCGACGATAGTCGCGCGCTGATTACGAAGTCGTCGCTCGTATCCACCCGCCCCGTTACAAATATAGCAGTACCGACGACGATGCGTGTACGCGCGTATAGAGAACGCGGGGAGAAGGGGGGAGAGAGGAGAGAGACTGCATAGGCTGCCGCGAGACGCGAGGCTAACGCACTCTAATCTAGTCTCTATAGATAGAGGCTAGAGGCCTCCTCAATGCCATTCGCTGCACGTACGTATGCAACGCTCGCGACCGCGTGCAATGCACCGCACCGCATCGCCGTGAACCGCGCGGACCTTCGGCGACGCCGAGAGAAGTCTGGCCTGGCCTGCGTATGCAATTACTTGGGGCACGTGAGATGTGAGCGACGGCGGCAGCGGCGGTGACGACGGTAGCGAGCTACCGAGAGAGCTTTAATCGAGTGAAAACGTCGCGGTGGGTCTCTCCCTTAACGAGTATTGTAAATCGCGCCGGTATCTCGCAGTTGGTCGCCCTGATTGGTTCCCGCTTCGATCGCAATACCCTTATACAGCAAAAATGTGAGTTTCTTTGGGAGAAGCAGTCGACGTTAATTAAAGCTAATGTTGTTACATTCTATATATAACGTCTCTGTACTACGAAAATTATATTGAATATAATTAAAAATAATAGATGTATAATATATATTACAATATGTATAATACATCTATTATTTTTGTGTATCTATAAATAAATATATTATGTGAAATATTAGAGACAATTTCACGGTAATTATATATAATATGTTTGTCTTATATGAGAGATCGTTTGTACAAGTAAAATATCCAAAGGAATTACGGGTTGCTAATAATTAATTTTAATGCACGTGCGTAGCGGGTCGCCTCGTTAAGAGAGAAAAGACTTACCTTTATTATGCGTATCACCTGTTATTTAACTGATGCATAAAACCGCACGCGTATCAGCGGGAGCCATACATATAGATTAATGTTACGAATTAATTAACTGCTGCTCGTCCGAAATATCGTATCTCATAAACGTGACCGCGAATACACAATAATTGCTAATTAGAAAGTATCGAGCCATTTATCAGTGGGCATTGATCTCGCGTCGTAAATTGTGCAATTACGATCGGCCAGCCTCCTAACTTGACCTCAAATAATTCTAATTCCCCTTCCGAGAAAGGAGGTGAGGTGAGGTGCTGTGCAGTTCTCTTTTCTGGCCAGAATAAGGTTGATTCGTGCCATCGAGTTCTCGTTCGATTCCCTAGAGTCTTTTTCATTATTTCCAATCGAAGGACAGTACGGTTGCTTCACTGGGAATCCAATCTCCAATCGCGCGAAATTGTTCCAGTAATGCGAGCCTGTAACGATCGTGGCTCTAACGAGCCATGGCAACACCAAGAAACATCGTCAGCGAGACTCCGATCGATATGAACCGAGTTGATATGCAAAACACCCATAAGGATAAGGTCGGATATCATTGATTATCAATAGTATGCATTTATTTTATGCTCTACACTACATAGCTTTATTTTTAAATCGATCAAATGAGGCTTTTCATTTTTTTTCTAGGTAACTCATAGTTAGGTTTAACTCAATAATAATGTATAATAAAAACTGTACTTTCCTAACTATGGTTAATCATTGAATTGATAATTTTACTTTTAAAGTTAATCATTAGTTTAATGATTACCCAATTACCAAAGATTAAAGATCCAAAATAAGTAACAGAGAAACTAAATTTTGCATTCCTTTAACAAGTATAATAATCTATGTATGTATATTTTAATCAAATTATGCTTAATACAGATTATCTTTAAGTTGAGCTTGTATCTCGACTTCTCGCGATCCTAAACACATACAGCACCGACGAATATATCCATTACGCTGAAGCTAAAGTTATCTTCGCAAAGAGATTTCCTAAGAGAAGTAATTCTTGAAAACGAGTTCCGCTATTCGCACTCGGACGGTCGAGAGTCTTCCGCCAAGTAAACACAGTCTGCGCCAAATCATGCAGAAAGCGACGGCGATGGCGTTCGTGCGAGAAGCGAGAAGGCAGAACAGGAGGCAGATCGAGGTGGGAACAAGCACGAGCGCAGATGTCGTCTGCGGATTATCATTAAAATACATCTTGCTCGTGTCGACAAGGTCCTACCTCCTTCCACCTCGACTTATTTATCCGCACTTATGCTGTTCGCCGTTGTGAAGGATAAGTAGGAATTAAATATTCATTCGTCGGGATACGCCTCATCATCGAGGAAGAGTGAGAAGAAAAAAAGAAGAACGATAAGAGGAACAGAAAAAAAAACGTTAGAAAAAATAATAAAGATACAAGGAGGAGGGTAGGTGGGGTAGCAATGGAGAGAAGAGAAAGACGAACCGATCCCCGATTTGTCCAATCAATCGGATTACAAGAAGTGTTCTGCGATTGTAAAGATCTGCGATTGCCCTACAGCATGAACTAAGAAAGTCTATTCCACCTTCTCCCTTCCT
>NW_017259583.1:2308427-2310422 GCF_001594045.1 Atta colombica | reverse complement strand
CTCTCTCTCTCTCTCTCTCTCTCTCTCTCTCTCTCTCTCTCTCTCTCTCTCTCTCTCCCCCCTACTCCGTAAAGTTCGTGACGCTATGCGTCGCGATGACATCGTCGTGCATTATTCACGTCCGATCTGCGGTCGACCTCGTGGCTGAGCGAGAAGCTCAACGTCACCGCCCATAAAAGTGTCTTGAAGTTTGAATGAAGAAGGTGACGTCAAAGACTACATAGAAATTGAAAATCTCGTGTAAAAAAGATCCTGCAAAATATTGTCTTAATATAAAACAGAAAAATTTTTATATTCGTTTTATTTCAGAAACGAATTATATATAATTTATTATAATAATCAATAATAATTTTGTCTAAAATTTTTTCTAAATTATTAATTTTAAAAGTATGTATAAATAAACGAAAGACACGAGCTTTGCAAATTGCTACGTAAATACTATTTATTATAACCTGGAACTGTCACTCTCCTCACATCAAATGAATAAATAATTATAAAGGAGAAAGATGATTCGATTCATTATAAACTCAAAAGCACATAAAAAAACATCTCGCCTTATCATTCATTATAAAATATTCTGAACATGACAATTTCTTCACTTTCATTTCTTTCCACAAAAAAATGACTCCGGGAAATAAAAAAAATATCATGCAATTCGTAAAAACGTACGCTACGAATTCTCACGTACCGACGACGATTTCGTGGAATTGGAAAAAATATCTCCTTTTGCAGAGAGACGCAGTCGCAGAGAGAAGTTGCAACACACAACCCCAACCTTCGTTTTTCGGCTATGTACGATCTCAACAGCCGGTGCGCTCGCATTATTGCGCGCATAAAAGTCAATGTCGTAAGTTTCGATGCGAAACGGTCTGCTGGCTCTCCTTTTCGCCCGACTCTTCTTTGCCCGGCGTCCATCCTTATTCTGCGCATTTTCGCAGCTCGCTACACCTACGAGTACATAGTAAATCCACCCACATTCCTCTTTGTCTACAGTCACCTTCTTCAGAGAAAAGGAGACTTCCACCTTGCCGGGATGTACAAATTCGTATGTCATGGCGACTGTCGGACTTTATCTACTTTTATCCACGTTTCTTAGGAAGGATGTAGGAAAACAGTATTAAGGGCGACGTGAGGTCCGCGTTTACTCTCAATTTTCTCCCAGACATCTTGTCTCGGTTATTTCTGAATCTGCATTCTGCAGCAAGTCGCGTTATTTCGTAAATGACTACACTCGCGACGGGTGAGTCGCGCAGCAGACTGAAGCTAAAAGAGAGATGGCGAAGAACACAAGGTTGCAAAGACACATATGCTTTGATTTGCACGCTTCTGACATCAATACCTTGAAAATGAGTTATCTTTGACTTGAAAAAAGCAAAGGGGCAGGAATGTCGCGCATTGAGAGAAGATTTGTTGCTTGAAATTCTCAAATGTTTGCACTTAAAACGAGATAAATATATATTCGGGCGTTAAAAAAACAGAAAATGAAAATTGCTGAAGTGCAAAAAGTGCAAGTAACACAAATAGGCCTAAAAAGCATTTTGTTTGCATTGTATAACGAGAGAGATTTATTCTATTTTCATTTATTATTAAATTATATAACGTTTTCCAAATTTTACTTTCCCTTGTTGATCCGAGCTATATTCAGAGTTCATTCTAGATTTATATCATTCGGCGAGTGCCTCAATTACAGACCCTAATATAGACTCTCTTATACTTTAAAATGCAAAAGCTGGAGCGCATTCGTTTTCTTTGAGGAAATTAAAGAGGGTAACTGCAAAAGGACATGTGTCTTTCCTTGTTCTGCATTACAGTTGCCTTCGTGTCGAAGAGTGAAAGACACCGCGCATAAATATCTCTGGCGAAGAGATACGGGGCGAGTTTCCCCGTGAAACCATCGGACGGGATTACCATAATGGCCGCGTCCTTCCCCTTTAGCTCAAGCATAATAGATCCTCCCGCGTTCTCTGTGATCCGCAAACGAGTCACGATCGTTGA
>NW_017259583.1:2302569-2308327 GCF_001594045.1 Atta colombica | reverse complement strand
CGGCGATTTTATCTTGTAACTAAACGATACGTGCCTCTTCCGCGACAAACAAAGATCTCTTACGGTTCTCTAGAAATTACATTATCCAACATGTTACATAATCTCGATCTTAGCTCATGTTTAGTAAATAAATTCTATTTAATTCTATTTTTTCTTACATAAAAAAATCGATATCTTCGATATCCTTGAATTAATTTTTATAATGTTAGTCACACTATTATAGTAATTACAAGCATTATTCTCTGTTCTTTCTATTCACAAAATTAGCTCTAATTTTAATGAGATTCCTTCCAAATTAAACTTTGAAATAACTCTTCTTTTCTTCTTTATTTGATTTATTTAATTTATTAATTTTTGCACTATTATTATTAATATTTTATTCGTCAAGATGTTAACGACACACAATTCAGATTTATCGCGATATAAATTAATGCAAACGTTAGTTTCGTCGACACATTGACCGACTTTGTATTCTCGTAATTCCACTCGAGATGCATTTTTCAGCGAGCTGACACCGTCCTGGCACTGAGAAACTATTTAGGGCAGAGAGATCACGAAATGAAAAAGCCTCGTCGGCCGCCTTTGCTCCCGCGGGAGGGTCTCCAAGAATCCTTGAGAATATTTTTACGGCTTGTAATCTAAAGATAGAAAAACCAACGCGGTGTATCCCGACGTCGCAGCTTTCGCGGTGTTGTGGTCGGTGCAATGATAAAAACGCCGACCACAAAGAAAAAATGCAAAGGAGAAAGGATGAAAACGAGTCGCGATCATGGTTGCATTGACAAAAAAATATGTGCGATCGATTTCTTGGAGCAATTAATGAGTCTGTGTCGGGATTCATGTCGCAATCAAGTGGCATGGATTCCTTTAAAAAATGAAGCTATTAAAAAGAAATATCTTTCATATAAATCTAATAGTCTAAAAGCAGATTTATATATAATAATCTTCTGCACGCACAAAATTTTTATATACACAAAAAAGACAGTTTTACTAAAGTATCTAAAAATTTAACTAGACATAACTCTGAAAATAATTTTATTAGATCAAAATAATGATAGGATGCTCAAATTGGTTGTTTATATACAAACTTCTTGCAGTATTGCTTATAATATTTCTACGTAGTATTTTGATCCACAACAAAATAATTTCCAGATTAATAAGCTAGCTAAACTTTTAGATATTTGGCAAAATTATTCTTTCTGTGTAAGATATTTCAATTTATTTACCTATATTATGTATATTTCAAAAATAAATAATACGTATGTACACTGAGAGAAAAAAATGGTTAAGTACTATAATTTAACTATAATTTATAGTCATTTTTTTAGGTCAATTATAAATTTATAATTGTTTTAACCACAAACATTGAAAACAGCTTCAACATTGAAATATGATCATTACAACTGTGGCATGCATTAAGTTTTTCCCTTACCATATTTCTTGGTTATTATTACCATATGAACAGTTAGCGAATGTTAAGAAAATAATTACATTCTGCTATAATGATGATTGCATTTATTATAATGATAATTTTATTACATAAAAATGATTATTTTTATTTACCATTCGTATCTTAACATTTTCCTGTAATTACGTTTACACGACTTGACTTACACCGAAGTTATAACAATGTCATAAAACTGGCCAATCGTGGGCATTCCATTTTTCAGAGGAATAGCTATTTTAATTTAGTTTTATAACATCGATGTTAGAACTTCAGTGTAAATCAAGTTATGTAAACGTAGCCTATATAGTAGTATAGTATATATAGTAGTTCAGATTATCATAATTCATAGTACAATTTTCCCATTTGAGAGAATTATATATGTAAAGTTATTATTATTAATATTATAGTAGTAATAATCACTCTCTAAATCTGAATCAATGGATAGTTACTAATTATACAGTGGCATGCTTAGCACTGATAATCAGTGAAATTCAATTACAAAAAGAAAGAATGTTTGAGCATTATATAACTAAAATACTGACATTTGCACGTTAATCAATTTCAATCTTCTAATACCGTATTCAATTTGAATTTAAGCATTAAAACAAGGTTAGTTAGATCACATAATAAAGATTAGCTAGATTAGGGATTTCATATTTAATTCATATTTAATTTCTGATTACCAGTGATATACTTGACACTGATATCAGTGGTTCATTGATTCAAATTTAGAGAGCATAAAATACCATAGAGCATAAAGAATCATAACTTCCTAACCATAATTATTTAATCATACAATTATATAATATCACGAATATCAATATTTTTCTCTCTGTGTAGCTTTCTTAAAAATGTATAGCAAATATATACGAGTTTTGATATATGAAATACAAGATGCCTAGAGCGAAATTTGTAAAGTTCAGTAAATATTGCGTGGAGATCTAAAGAAAGTTTCTGAAACGAAATTACGCTGCTATATCGATACAACACGATGAAATAGTATCCGATTACATGTGTAGGAGGATACATGCGCCTGACTTATATCAACTTACCTCGTCCCCGTTGTATTTAGCCAATATAACTACGTCATGCGACGGACGTATATGAGGTCGAAGACATTCGAGACATGAGACGCGCACAGAATTCATTGTAAAAGATTTGTATGAAAAAAAAAAACTAACAAAAGAAAAGAAGGTGCGATCGAACGTAACGTGGCAAGAGCATCGCGTGTAAACGCGATCATAAAGTCTAGGACGTTAAGTTTAGGCGTTAACTTTACTGCGTATACTAAATAGAAGACAGGGGTGGAGTTCGGTGAACGCACTAAAGAAGCTTGAATTACGACTCATATTACTGTCAGATATGAGCGCAAAATTGACGGTGCTTCTGAGGATGGGAGTCGACGAACTTATCCGGCTTTCCAGGATGAGCGAATGCAGGACGATTTATGTAAATTCTCGTTTATCTACAAACTGGTAAGCTAAATTTCATCAAACTTTCGTACGTAGCATCCATAAATCATTGGAGTTTAATAATCAACGTATTTAACATCGAAAATTGAAGAAGCGGAGAAGACGAGATGAAATTCTCGCTGAGTAAAGATTATTAGTCTCCGAATGTGCGATGAAAGAATGTTTGCAAATTATTATAAAAGCAGGTCTTCAACGTTGAAGTCCGTCTTACACGGAAATAATTTTGCTAAAGTAATCAAAAAATGTAACTAACTACAAATATAAAAATAATTTTGTTGAATCATCAAAATAATTATATAGGAAACTCAAGCATGAAGAAAGCAATACTGCAAAATATTTTGATATTTTAAAAACCAATTTGAGTGTCCTACATAATTATTTTAAATTCTTTTGGCCTACAAAATTATTTTCAGATCTGTATCTAGCAAAATTTTTAGATACTTGAACAAAACTTCTTTTTGTATATATCATTAATGAATGACAAATACTTAAGCTCGAATTCGTATTTTGCGATGTACATCTTTTACAAAATATTAATTTCTTGAAACCGGCAAGGTGCACGCGGTAGCTCCGATAGTTGCGAAAACCGCATATTTATGGCGTAACGGAAAAGGCCGGGTCGGCAACGATGTCACATCGGATGAAAACGGAATGGGCGACGAAGACGGGGAAACGTAATAGCCGAACGAGAGAAAAAGCCATTGTTCTCGCAATAATTGGCCCCTGGTGAGTTATGATGCGGGAAGGTCGTAAACTTTGCGGCGGTCGTCCTTAACGATTGTCTGCCTTTATGTATCACCCGCTCGAAATGTCGCCGCTAGTCCCGTCGAATCTTTCGCGCTATCATAAATTACGATTACGAGACAGAAGGATACAATGAAATGCAACGTTCCGATATATCATCGTTTTAAAAATTATAAAATCTCTCGCTGCACGATTTCATGTAAAGTCGACTCGCCATTAAACTGCTTTATCTATTTACATACAAAGAGATTTAAAACAAAGTTCCTTTTTTTAAAGTTGTATTTGCAAAGTTTTTTCTGCGAAACTTTAATTGAAAAGTTGCAGCCTTCAAACTCATTTACTTATACTTATTTAAAGAGTAGAAAGATAAAGTCTTTGATCTAAAATTAAAAATAACAGATTTCGTAAAAATTCTATATTAAGTATTCTTAATGTCACAGAATTTATATTAATTAACAATGATTTCATCTTGAAACGTCAAAGGAGATGAGATTTAATAAATAAAGTAATCGCAGTTTTTTTTCATTTTGCGGAAATGATGAATTGTATAATACATGGCTTCGTAAAAAATTACTAATTTCATCGAGCAAACTTGTCGCAGTGCCGCGTCATCGGGTCACTTTCGCGAGCAAAATCGTCGGCAATATCGCCGCCTCGTAATAATTCCATAAGGGCTCGAGAGACGGCAGTCTCGGACTTTCGGAAAGTTTCGCAATTCGCGTAGCGCGCCGGCTGCCCTTGTACGTGGAATGTGAGTCTTTCGATCGTTAGATATGAAGTTGTCGGAGTGGAGAATGCAGGTAAAGATCAGACAGTGGCAGACATTAAGAGGCCTGCCGCTAAGAGGCGAGAATCCGGCATAAACTGCTTTACGATTTAACTTCTTATTATTATTATTATTATCCGCATTGCGGCGGACGGGAGTGAAGGCGGAAGGTGAGATAAAGCATAGGAATAGGCGTGAAGGTGCGCGACAGACATTTTCACCCGGGATTTTCATATTCTCCGCAGTAATGGCGGCGTGATATACGCGGCCGACAACCTTGGGGTTGCGCGACAGACGCCGTCGCTAATCCCAGAATTTCTAGTCTGCGCGTCGCGACGCTTCGAAACGATGGGGGATGGAGTGACACGGGGATTGAGCAGGTGATGAACCTTCGCCTTGATATCTGAAGACGTCAAGTTAATTCAGAGACAAGATGAACGTGTTACTGATGTTGGTATTGTTGGAAGAATCGAGGTAGAAACAAATATTACAATGTGATCAAATATTACAATTAAATGTAGAAAAATAGGTTCCTGTAAATGCAACGCAATAAATTAAAATATCAAGGCTTTTTTTAAAAAACGAAATATAATTAATTAATAGAAATTCTTTTTAATTACAATCATAACGCTATAAATTTCAAACGTTTCGACTTACAAAGTTTTCATCAGTGATAATAAAGAAAACGTATTTTTGTAACCCATCCAATATCAACGAATTAACATAATACATTAAAAATTATTGTTAAGATCTCGGATTAAACCAAGAATCAAGTCAGAAGCTTGAAAGTTCTTAATTATAAAACTGTGATAGACTAGTTAACATTTTAGACTAATTAACTATATTTGCTCGTTTTTTTAAAAAAGCCTTGATATTTTAATTTATTACAATTAAATTTCAATGTCGTTATACGATCTATATAAAATTCAGTCTGGAAAATCTGGTTAATTGAAAGTAACGGTAACCGGTTTAACATCCGTAAAGATAATCTCGCACTAAACGATTTTTTTAAACTTTCATGATACATAAATCACCTTTTCACAATGTGTTTAATCAGACGTGCCGGACGTTCGTTGAAAACGATATTCAAGGATTAATTATCTCTTATGAAGCAAACGCTATCGAGGAACAATAACATCGATAAACTGCCGCTGCTTTCTCTTACACGCCCCCTCGAAGCGTCTTCTTTTCTTTTTTAGTACTTCGTGATGCGAACATCACGATCACTTGAAAGGTGGAACGATCGACGATTATTAACACGGCGCGGTACTCCCTAAGGTGGACAGATACCAGACGCTTTTCCGCAAGCCGGTCCGCGAGCGTTCCATT
>NW_017259583.1:2292136-2302469 GCF_001594045.1 Atta colombica | reverse complement strand
TGGGGGGGGGGGGAGGGGGGGGGGGAGGGAGAGAGAGAGAGAGGGGCCTACGTACCTGCACAACCGGTACTTGATCGCCGATCCGACTCCCTGCCATGTAGCCTCTCGTAGGTAGCTCAATTAAATGAATAGGCGTGCGCGTGCTACGCCGCTCGCAAAAATCTCCGTCGCCGCGCCGATTATGGCGAATATAGAAAATCGACCCTTGTCTCGTTCGATCGCCATTTCCGGTCCGGGTGTTCGGCAAATACCAGATGCGACGCATGCGGTTATTCCATCTTTCCGCGACTCTCCGGGCACGTCCGATATTTCGATATTCAATATCGCCCAAACGTATGCACATCCGCGATTTCCCCTCTTCGTGTTACAGCTTTCTCCCTCACTCACCCTCGGTATAAAATAGATTTTCTCATTTTGGATGCGATGGACGCTACCCAGACTGCATGGATATTCGTTAATTATGTTAATGCGCGATATGTTGTTTTATGACGATAATGCGGCGCGATACTCGATACGGTCTGAAATCGTTGATATGTGAAATATTACGTTCGGAAATTTTATTTAGATACTCTTTTAGAACATGTATCGCATTACCTATGGATTATGGCTTACTTTGCGGTTTTACGTCAGAAGATTATGTCAGAAGTTATAAAAAAAAAAGAAAAAACAAATTAATAGCGAGGTGGAAGCGAAATGCGCGTTATTATTGTAACTCGGATAAGTCAATCCTTTTTAATCAACTCGCAAGATCTTTATATCTGCAATATAAGAAAACACGATGACGTACTTTATATTTGAATTAACTGCAGCAATGAGTAACTGACTATGTATTGTTTATAATCTCATACATATTCTTCAAAATAATTCCATTTTACATTATATATGCGTGTGAGAGTTCATAGAGATTTTATCTCGTAAAGAAACGATGTAATTTATGCTCGAAAGAATAACTGCATAATAAAACGCATAAAAATACATAAAGTTTTTTTTCCAAGTTTTAATGACATAAATCGACAAGAATATCGTTTTGTACAATATCTTCTTAACATTCCGTGAATAAAGATAGAATGATACTGATATCAATTCGTATCAAATGGAAAGCAATCGTTGTTGAAGTCGGAATGTTTCGTGAATTATTATCTGAAAGACAAGGCTTATTCAATTGGCATTCCTATTTGTTGTTTTCAGTACAAACGATACGACGGATAATTAAGGAATATTAAAAGAACAAGACACGAAGGAAATCAAGATAATACAATACTCGGCAATACATTTTCGAGATAAGACGAGAAAATGGGAGAAGGAAACGAGGAGTTGATGCGAGAGTTTCAAGCGATATCAGACGGAGGTAAAGCAAACGCATGAAACTGGTCTCTTCGCTCCTTATTCCTGTTTTTCCTCTCGCTTCTCCTCGCGCGGGTCCAGAAGCAAACCAGATTACGATCCATTTTGTTGATCGGCGCGACGTGCGGCAATCGATACGATTGCCTCGTTTGCAATCGAGAAAAGAGGATCAAGATCGTCCAATCGGCACGAGCGGCATTGCACAAAATGAGGAAGTGGAATAAATGTTTCTATCCTTAATTAAGCGAACGCGGTATAGTGGTTGCGCTTTATCGAATGTTCACCAGCGGAAAAAGCATTTTTAGCTCGTCGGCGCGGAAGTGGCGCATTTATCTTGTGATAGAGAGATGAAACACCAGTATGCGGCTAATAATAATCGATGTTCGTGTAAAACGGAACTCATCAGTAAATATACATCAAATTTAATTTAAGGCTCGAGTATCGAAATCTTTAGCTTATAGATAATACAAATAATACAATATTTTATATGGAAAAACGATATAAAACAGATGTTTTTCTACGAAATTATATAAACACTATTGGATAATTTATTTTTTTACGAGAATTAATAAGTAATACGACAAAGAGAAAGAGAAATATTTTAGCATTCAATATAAGATAAATTAATTCATTTCAATAAGCTAATATCAGATAGTAATACAAGAAAGTATGATTTTTTTGATACTTTTTTTAACTCTCTATCGGCCAAATCAAAACTTTGAAAATACAGTCGTATTTTGATTGTAAATTGTAGTAGATAAAATTAAATACATAAAGAATAAGTGAAATACTATACGATTTTTACATTGTTAAAAATTTCGTAATAAATTTAAATAACATGTAATGGAAGCTTGTAATTATGAGATAAAATGAAAAATAATGAATGGTTTAACTGAAAACTAAGTTACAATCTTAAATATAATGGACGTGTGCATCAAATTTCATAAAATTGTAAATTGAAAAGTACATTAAATTTAATGTAATTACATTTAATGTAATGTCATGAAATGAAATTCAATTTGTGTCAACAATTTAAAAGTACATTAAATTTTATGATATTTTTAATACAGCGTATGTTAGTAAAAACCTCATTATTGCTTATATAAATATGCAGGAAATTTTTTCAGGTTTTTATACAGTCCGCTGGAACAATATGAAAATCTGCATTGAAGCTGAAAGAGTTCAGGCGAAAAAGGGGAAATCCCACATGGCCGACGCACGAGAGATAAAATTGTTAAACGCAGTTAAAGTTTTCAAGAACTTGCAGCATATGCATTAAATATCAGTATACAAGAGAATTAATCATCCACCGAAAGAAAAAATTGTTGCAGTAAGTAAATACAACTCTCTCTCTCTTTCTCTCTCATTTTCTGTGTTCGCTCGACAAATCCACTAATCGACAAGACAGAATTCAATCAAAACTTACATTCGTGATCATAGATTTATCCATAATACGCAAGCCTGTCATAGTAAACTATTTTAATCGTGCCCTAACAAACAGTCAGGATACCAGCAATTCGCGATCGCGTGAGGAAGCAATATCATATCGCTAGATGCTCGCCCACGATTGTTCTAGTGCAGGTGGGCTAATAACGGCGAAAAAAGAAATGTAATGGAATTTTATTCTCGTGTGAGAATGCTTTCAACAGATTCATTAATCTTCCACCTATTGACGTGATATATTGACGCCGTAATATTGACATTAAAATAGGTCCAGCCATTGATACAGCAAATTTTCTGAGTAATTAAAAATTGTGTATATATTAATTAATTAAATAAATGTTCAGAGAATGAATTTATCTTATTTGCAAATATCTTATTCGGTTAGAACTTAGGATTGTATCGATTAATCTCTCGGTTTAATTATTAGATCCTCGGGTCCAAATCAAAATACGTATCATAATTTTAAATTACGTTTGTATCTACATAAGCTCTTTACCTTTAATTACCAATTCTAAGCTCTCTACTCGTATCTCACAACAAATTACTGTAATTCTTCGTAATATGCACTTTACATTGCCATTGTGTACAAATAGAAACGCGTACCGATGATAAAAATTAATCAATCGGGGAATACTGACATGTCTCATAAATAATACTAACATTACCTTGTTAGTCGTTATTAACTTCGTTTGTCGCAAAAGTCACGCACGGATGAACTATAGGGATTACGAGATGCATTCTCCACGGCATCTTAAAAGCAGCGTCGACAATTTTACGAGCTTCTTATAATTACACACTCGGTACTAAGTACAACTAGTGCGACTTCGTACAGCCATAAAATGGAACGACGCAAGCGATAGTCATTGGTCCGGCAAATTAGCAACGCGACGTTTATTAACCATCGATCCTACATCCCATCTTGCAGTTTTACGCGTCTCGGATAGAGATTGTCAACGTGACATAAATTTCTCGAAGACCTTGATGCGTCCTTCAAATATAAATCCGCTACTGCGCTTCTAAACTTGCCATTTGTTTTTGCAAATTATATATTATAACACGAACGGCAAAAGAATGAGAAAGTCGGTAATTTCGCGAAAAGTGGAACAATCGATTTAATATTCCGACGAGATACTAATATCGACGTCGATAAATCATAGATAATATTGTAGAACATTACCTCTACAACGGAATAGCTCTTTTACGACTGCAATGAGCTAGCTTGTCACTTTTTAAAATGTCTGTAATCTCGACGTTATCACCGTGTCGCAAAGTCGACTCAAATAGGCTTTGATACGAATGTCGTTCGCGTCACAAGTAATCAAGTACAAGAGATACGGAAGGTCGGATAAGGAGGAAGAGATATTCGCGGCCACGAGAGGCAACGGAGTCTTCGTGCTCATCGCAAAACAGCGCGAGTGAAAGAGAAGCGAAAAATACCTGATGCGGTTTGTTCGGAGTGGCACTCCCTGTCTGTCGACCCACGCCGACTATCTCGCGGGCTGCCACGCGATATTATTATGTGCACATGCCCATGTATCACGGACTACCTGACAGATCGCGTCCGTACGGGAGAGCGAACAGCCGGCTAGGTGTGGTTGATACTCGCGCGGTTGTGTGTACGATAAAATAAACGAGCTTGACTCTCTCTCTCTCTCTCTCTCGCTCTCTTTTTCGAACGCCCTCCCATCTTACACCAATCTATCATTCCCTCTCTTTCTTTGCTTCCTCGCTCCTCTCAGCACCGCAACGACGCCTGTACCGACAACTTTTAAGGTCACAGACCTCGGTGCCTGCCCCCCTTATATCCCCCGTCGTCGGGCGAAATGAGGGCGGACCGGAGAAAATTTCTTATGAGTCCTCTCTTCGCCACTGCACTTCAAAGACCAATTCGCGATGCGTCTTGCATTTCTTCATATTACGTTCGTGAATGTACCGGATTCGGTATAATGTATTTAAAGGATGTTGATTGAGCATCTATATATAATTATTTATATATAATTTTTATTTTCGAGAGAAAGTCAAAGTTTTGATTCTTAAAAGTTATTTACAACTTCTTCCAAAGAACCCATTATCTGTACTTGTAATAAGGATGGAAAATTATATGTATATATAAAAGATAATAAAAAGATAACAGAATCACTGATTATAATCTTTCCACATCCCGCTCTCTATATTCAGTATGTGTAACAAAAAAATAAGTTAGTGTACTTTCAGAGTCACATTCTTTTACAGGTTTCTCGTTCAGCACGAATAACGACGCTGCCAACGTCAGCGAGTGTAAACTCGATATCTGGTTTCGCCAATAAACGCAAAAATTGGAAATGCAAATGTACGTCGGCGAGCTCGCGTAGGTCAACAACCGGCTGACGAGGTAGACTGATTAATCACAAAGTACGCCCACGTAACTAGAAATAAGATAGGCGTGACAACGTCAGGAAAATGCAACAAAATATCAAATAACGGAAAGTGAGTGTGACTTTGTTTGTTCCCGCACAAGTCGCATATTATTATTATGTACTCAACCAACGTTTCAACTCTAGCGATTATCACGAATGTTGTATACGGGAGTTTCTTTTAGTTAATTCCACGAATACCTCTCGAAAATTCTAAAATTCGCTTTTATATTTCACGAATATTTTTCAGAACACTATTAATAATTACAATCCTCTTATTATCTAATTATTAGTCAAATACATATATAAATCAAATAAGTCATCATATAACAACAACTTTGTATATTTTCATGCTGTATATATATTTTTTCTAGTATAAAGATACGTGTTGCATCCGGTGACACGGTAGCAGTGTCTCGGTTATATTTTACACTGTTCCGTGGTTCTGCATTTATAGATCTCTCGTATTTAAAAAGAAGAAAAGAAGATAAACTCACACTTCAAGTATCGCTCAATATTTTACGCACAGCAGCTTTATCTACGTTCGCGTCTTATATAAATCTCAAATATCGATATTGGGCGAAGCATATCGAAAGCGGATTACGCAAAACGCAAATGCATGTAAACGGATAAGCGGTGAAGAAAGCATAGGACGATACGAGAACGCTGGACCATCTTCGGCCACCCCCGACAGACTCCTCCGAATGAAATCTAACAAAGGAAACAGGCTACCGGCATATATCCTCACATATTGCCCGACTAAGCGGATAAGGATATGGAACGCAGGATCCTCAAACGATCCTCCGACAGCACAAAGGGAGCCTGATTGCCCGTGGATGATTTACCGCGACAACGGCACACGACTCAAGCCCGCGACACTCCACGATATCCGTGGATGCACGCTATAATAAAAGCTAAGATAAAAGCTAAGTAAGATCGAGTATAACTCGAAACACGCAAACGCGGGAGAAGAGATGCGGATTGGGGCCGCCAAGCGGAGACGATGAAGTCGAAAAAGAGCAAAGAGTGTAAATGCGACCTTACGACAACCTGACAACAACTGAATGATATACCGAGAATATATTTTGCGAATAAAATGTATACGTGATGTTCTTTGAGAATTCAACATTCAATATGTTTACCATTTTCTGTGAAATAATTACATTTTTGGGGAGAAGATCCTTTTAGAATTTATTATTGTTTACTTACTGTGCTATGACAAAGTCTAGATATCATTTCTATTAACCTGGACTCTCTAGATACCCGTTGATTTTATCTCTTTGCAATCAAGAAACATCTCTCCAGGAGACTTACCTGAAAAAGATAAAGAATATTATAATTATTATATATTCAAATTATTAAATACATTAGGAATAATCAGAAAATGTAATATATAAGAATGGTTTTTACTCAATCATCTTTTCATGTGAGCTCTTTCTTTTTTAGTACGTAATCCTATTACGTTTTATTTTCTCCATAAGTAACGCTTAAAGTATATCCTGATTAATTTTCTTCTTACGTATAACTCGTTAAACATGAAAGGGTTAGACTAAAAGCTTCTATTCCGCTATTTTTCCGCTAGTAAGAACGCGAGGAAACATATTCGCTATTGCCTCTTGCCGGAAGTTTCTTTGTTCTCAAGATCTCTCATTCGTTTGTACGCCCTTGCTCACTGAACTCATGATATAACAGAAGTAAAATAGCAGGATAAATGCAGGTAAGTCATTCTCGGCCGGTCGACCGTAAAAGCGGAAAATATCTCTTACGTTTCCCGGGTTATTTACCTCCTCGCTTCATTCGTGAGACATCGAGGGGGCTAAAAGCATGTAATGAAAATAGTCCCTCCTAATTCGGCGCGATCTCTGACCGTATGGCTCGTCTTCTACTATCTAAAAATAACCCCCGCTCGGACCTCCTCTCATTACGACTTCGTAATAACGGCTGTGTCGCCTACGACCCACGCCATTTCATTTCTTCGATGGCAATACTGACGCATGTGGGTCTTATTGTCACGCGAACACGTAGGAAGAATTTTCTCCTTTGCGAAACATTCTCCGCTCGCAACCTTGAAATACCATGGAAAAAGAAAAAAATCGCATAAAACGTAGTACGTTATCGATAGTATTTATTAGAAAGGATTTATTAGCGAAGGTAAAGAAACGTTGGTGATGTCAGTAGCGCTGAAAGCAATTCAGGAAGTAATAATTGTTGGACGATCCCCTCAACTATGATATAATCAAGGGGTGGATCGTAGCAAAACGATTTCAACGAGATCTCGTCGTAATATAATCTCGTAATAACCGTTCTCCACCCTCATGCGCGTGGTGCCTCGTAGATCGCGTAGCAAGATACAATTTTATCTATTAGACGTTCCGACGAACGTAGGCCAAGAAATGAAACAGAAAGGACAAAAATGAAGCAGCATGCCTGTCCTACTCGTGCCATTTATCATACATCTTGCTCCATAATCTAGACTACTAAAATGGCTAAGATGTACGTTTTCTTAGGTCTTCCGTTCTATCCCCGCGGTACTAAAAATTAATGAGAAAACACGACCACCCAGAGAGTTTTATCTCTGATTTGTAAGTTTCAAGTATTTGAACAAACAATATGAAATATTCTTTAAATTATTCTATTCCTTTAAAATTAAACATTAGTTTATAATTATATATTAAATATAAACAGGAAAAGAACAAAATTATAAAAAATAATCATAAACAATTATAATAATTGTAAATTTGGAATAAATATGGAAATATTCGTAATATCAAAAAAATTTGATTATAATAAGAATATTCTTTCGAATATACTTATTATAATCAAATTTTGGATGTTTTATAAACTCTATTGATTTATAACTCTATTTTTCATAAGAAATTTATAATTTACATGGTATTGTAATTCAAACCATGTTCATGCTAATCGCGTTTAATGGTGCAATTTGTGTGTTATGATACGAACCCATCCAGAGAGCAGATGTGTGCCGATACAAAGATCAGAAACAGGGAGAAGCAAGCCGCGGCAGTTTTGTCTCTCGTCGCTAATCCTCGTCAGCTCTCTAATTCTCCCGTAGAATCGTTAAGCTAGCATCGCCTACCCTTAGAGGAACCAGCGTTCATTTCTCTCTCTCTTTTGTGCTCCCTCATCCCATGGGAGAGCATCTCGGTCTATCAGCAGTCCGCTTTTCGGCCGTCGGCAGTCAGCTACGACGATAGAGCGTAATTTCAAGCTCTTATCAGTCGGCACCTCCGACCTCAAGGGATGTCTTTGTCGTTGGAGGCAGCGAACCGGAAAGAAGGATAATCTTCTTCCTTGCTCTCTGACTACCAACGAGGGAAAGGAGGAGGCATTTCGCGCTCCATGTCTGTTCGTTACAAGATCTTGGTTATCTGGTCAGGAAGGAGAGACTTGGAAGACCCGGAGTCGATGGCAAATGTGTCGCTTGAAGAGATGTCAAGGTGAATCCTCTTGAAAATGGAGGCTCGAATAATGGAGAATTATAGGCAGAGAATTTGGATGAAGAATAAGTGGGGGAGAGATGAGAGAAAGAGCGGAGCAAATTGTGTAATCCCGTGGCTACCAATAATTGTCGAAATTTGCATATCTTCTATACTACTCATTCGACTGAACGAGGAGAACTGAGAACGACTTCCTAATCTACTCACGGGATTTCTTTCTTTGCGACGCAAGAGACTTCCGCATAGTTTGTTCTTTCATTATAGATGAAACAACATAAACAACGAATTGTTTCAATAACAAAGAACATGCGTAAGTTACTTTTTTTGTGAAATATTAACAATTAATATAACTTTGTAATACAAAATAGTAATGCATAAAACTTCAAGTAGATTTCAATCAAAGCTCAAGTATAATGTTAAAAATATGTGAGCAACCTCATGTAAATTACATTTTCTTATAAAATAATCGGTGAATATCGGATAAATTCATTCGGATTTCATTCGAACACTTTCCATATGATTGAGAGAATAATGCTGCATGTATGATCGCTCATAAATAATGGATATTCAAGCAAGAATGAGCGCGGGAAAGATAGAAGGCCCTCTCCTTCGATGAAGAAAAAGATGTGCAAAGGGGAGAGAAAGACGTCGTGTAATCCTGCCACTACCAGTAATTAGCGACATTTGCATATCTCTCTCGGTGACTGTCTTGCGCCGCAGCAGAAGAAAACGATTTACATGCGAATAGCCCCACTTTGAGGGCCGCAAAAATGACTGCGTTCTCGTAAATAAGAACTGTTTACGAATACCAAGAAAACCTCTGCGCATCATGAGAGAAATTGCGGAGCCCGAGGTAAGGAGGGCTTAAGAGAAAAACTCTACGGAACGATTATGAAGTGCGAGAAGCCTCAAAGCCGGTGATCCTCGTGGTATTAATGGAACCGAATAAATCTTAAGATTGAAATTAAATTTCTTTCTACGTAAATCATATAAATTACTTTAAAAAATTTCTTTGAAAGCAATTAAAATTAATTGCATCGTTAGTGATTGATCAATTATTCGCAATTAACTAGAATTTCTCCAGGCAGTGTTTCTCTCGTCATATATTTTATATTGATATTATAGATGTAATTTAGAAAGGAATAAAAAACATGCAGACAAGATTCAAAGCTGAAGATCGAAGGATTTCTAATTATCTCGATAAATGATAATTATCTCGTTAAAAGCGCTGTAAATGTCAGTCACCTGCTTTCGAGTTTACTGCTTGCGTGAAGTTTCGCCGGAAAGTTTCGCGAAAAAGCTTTAACGACCGAAGCAAATGTTGGTCGTTGCCTCAGTATTTCGCTTTGCATAATTGCGACATAATTCGCGCGCTTTATCGTTCCTTCGTGTCCTTAATGTCTCGGAAAGTTTCGGAGCCCAGTCTTAGAACTGTGGTAGGGCGACAATGGCTCGTTATAGAGCCTAATGCTACCGTGAAAGAACTAGGATTAAGAGTTGTAAACCACCTTGCAAATTGCCGACTGTCCTTGAAAGTCAAAATCCAATGACATTAATGTCACGACAAGAAAATATAATCTATGGGAGAAAAAAATATAGAGAAATATTAATCCGACAACAAAATAAAAAAAGCGTACTAACGGATACAAAAATAGTAATCGTCACGCTGACAGGAATAACAAACCAAACTACAAT
>NW_017259583.1:2245697-2292036 GCF_001594045.1 Atta colombica | reverse complement strand
TATATATATATAGTATTTCAATATAATCAGTTTTAATAAAATATGCATACCGTATCTTTCAATGGATGACGCAGAGAAAATTGATTCCATGACAAACTTTGAATCGGTACAAAAGAGGAAGTGCACTGACGAAAATTAGAAATACGTGGAGAAATAAGACAGGAGGAGATTCGCGTGAAGGCGAGGAGTCCCATCCCCCAGGAATCTACGGGAAGCACGGATGAATCGAAGTGAGACAACTACACAGTGGCACGTTTTATTGCTAATAGGATGTTGCCCGGTTAATTCCCAGCAGAGAAGCTGAGTCGAACGAACGGAGAGTTCGTAAAGTTTCGGAAGGGAAGCGGCTCCTACAGAGAAAGTGGTGGTAATACAGGAAGAGGAGGAAGGGAGTAGAACAGGAGGTAAAGGGTCGGATTGCGCGACGGGGGTAACCCTTGAAATTTTACTGCGAAACGCCCGTCCCGATGAATTTGCATGGAAATTCGCCGTCGAGGTGAGACGTACATCTCATGAGAGAATTAACTCGGTTACGTCTAATGAGCACCGAAGATGTCGAGAGGAACTTGATAGAAGGCACCGCCACCGAAAGGGTAGCTCCTAACGATCGATCTGCTGAAGTTTGCGGTGCACATTGATTACGATCAAGTTTAACGTGAGTACATTAAAGTCGAATGTTAGTTACTTCCCCCCTTTCACATCGATATTGATCTTAATAATAAATTACATCGACAAAGGAATAATTACATCAATAATTTCTCCTATATCCAACTGTAGTGACTATTCATAGCTATTTTATTCGTATATATTTTACTGTTATAAATATCACAATATGGGAAATAAATTGTAATTGATATGATTGCGTCTGTAATATTAATTATTAAATATTATTTTTCATTATTGCGCAATCAAAACTCATAGATGCCGCAGGGAGTTTCTCTGTTAATGAGAAATAAAAGCAATTTTTGGTTCATCGACTAGTAGGCACAAGCTTTTATCATGCCAAACTGGATGGAGATACCAAATGCTAAAACGATGAAACGCCTAAAGCTACTCGTCGTGAGATAAATCTTGAACAAGATTTGTAAAAGAATCAGGACAAAAGAGGAAACTTGTATTAGGGATACAAGAAAATAACGAATAATGACAGTCATCGAAAACAAAGAAAAGCACTCACAATACAAAAGCACTCACAAGACGAAACTCGAGCATGAAGAATTCTCGTTTAAATTATAAAATTATTAAGTTCGTATATAAGCCTGTCCATAAGCTTCTTACGGGAGTTAACTAACCTCATAAAATTAGTGGGTAGGTGTAAACTTGCTCCTCCTCGCCAGCTGACACCAGACATTCTCTGCTTGCCTGGTCCCTCCTTCGTCACCCTTTTCTTAATGCCGGCCTCCATGCCACGGTTTCACCGTCACCTCGTAAAACCCAGTCGAGACAATGCGAGAATGTAGTAAGCAACACCCTTCCTTTCCTCTTTTCCCGCATACAAACTCTCAAAAAGCAAAACCCTTCCTCGACTATCCCTGGCGATATTTCTCGTGTACCTATTCTGTGTATCACCCTCGGTGCGGTTTACCTTCCTGTTAAAATGTCGAGAACATGCGAGAGCATTCTCGACATTTCGTTCCAGAATGGTGGAAACAAAGCCGAAGAGCTTTAGACATTTATTACACAAAAGTAGAAATGTTATTAATGACGAATAATGATGAAAGACAAAAAGTTCTCTTTCACAATCGAAAGATATTATACAATTACATTATATCCTTTAAGAAAATATTTGATATATATCTTCGTTATATATATGGATAACATGAAATTCTCTATTCACTTGGGAAACGAATTTTCAGTCTGCTCTTCAATTACGAGCCGTATCGTTCTTTAGAAACAATAACGAGGTGCTTGCCTTTAACGAAGAAAGTTTCGGCGTGGCGCGGCACGGTTACTGGCTATTCATACCGTCGTCTCTACCAGCTGGATGGGCATGTCTGTTATATGTATGTAAGCACCTCTAAGTACCAGTCTGCCCTGTATAAATTAAGTGAACCGCGTGTTTAAATGCAAAGCAAGGTTCGTGAATAAAATGGACGACTTGGAAGGAAAGAAGAGATAAAAGACGAAGAAAACAGCAAAAAGGACTGAGAAAAGTTTCGGTGCTTCATCCAGTGATTGTTTGATCTAAATATGCATAGAATATGACGAAAAAGACATCTTCATACACACACGCATATGTATACATATAAAATATTGTACGTGCGTCTTCGTCCTCGCAGAAAATTGAGTCACGTAATGTGAAGATAGGAACAATGACAAGGTTGTTTCTTTCCCACAATTAAATCAACAGAAATAATGGTGCGGCAAATCCATTCTAGACGAATTATTTCCTTTTTATTGATAAAATAAAAAGGATTGCGTCGTATTGCTGAATCGCTGTTTCTTACACACTTTTTACGTATAGTTAGTATTCTTTATTAATATTAAATAATAATTACATATTATACTCGTCTTTTACAAATATATTTAATTAGCCAATCTAAACTGTACTCTCATAGAAATTATTTATATTGCACAACAAAATTGTCGCCCAATGTTAAGTAGTTAAAATGAAAAGACAGAATTTTATGATATCGAATATTGTACGATTATAACTATTTTATATACCCAAATCTCTATATAGACTCTAGCATACTGTATATTTATTTCTATATTTATCCTTTTAACCTAATACGATCCGTGATGGGAGAAATGTGCGTTTATGTCGGCTAGGGATAATAAAATTAATTGGCAAAGTGTCTCGTAGGAGACGACGAACCTCTTAAACGAGGAATCTAAATTTTAAATTTCTCTCTTCTTCTGAAGAAACAAACTCGAAAAATACTGTTATTTTCAAATGATTATCGCTGTTGCCAAAGATTTAATCGCTCTCACAAAGAATTAAGTACGCCTAAATATGCTATTCGAATGCGAATAACACGAAAAATATTACATAATACTATAGACAACGTGATAAATGTTTACAAATGTTTAAAGATTTATGAGACAGAGAGAGAGAGAGAGAGAGAGAGAATATGAGAAAGAGAAAATCACCAACATCAAAGATTCAAGAATGGTTTGTTTAAATAGTGTGAACAATAAAGCAAGTGGCATTATCTTACAGGAATTACTTATTCAATAGTATTTAATAGAATCCATAAAGAATATTAAAAATATATTTCGTAAGACAGTGAAAGTAATCGTTATCTCTCACTATACATATAATCTCTATTCGAATTACGTAAAAAAATTATTTAACATATATACAGCAATAATTCTGAATAATCACTACAATTAAAATGACAACAAATAAAATTTACGTAAATTGTCATTTTAATATTAAATCCTTATACGAATCAAAACTATCGAATATAAAATAACCAATAATTGAAAATGTAATCAGAAAGATTCAACAAACCATAGAGCATGTAAATGATGATAAAAATGGATCGACATGAAATTACGATGGTGGAAACGAACGTCACGTGATAGCTTCACAAAAACGACCTGCCAAATCAAGAACTCAACTGGTACCACACCTAGCCATTGTTAACGAGGACAATGTCACGCTGTATAATGCACAATGCACTCTTGCCAGTGCATTAATGCGCAATGATGCGCGCGCTTATAGTGTGGAACCTTTTTGTTTCATCGCTCCTTAATCATTATACTAAAAAAAAAAAAAGAAAAAGAAAGAAATAGCGAAGTATATATTGTGAAATCTTAATATCGATTCAAGCAATCACTTAAATTTTATAAATGAAAGTGTTAAAGTGTGTTTCACTTGAACTGCTACTCAATTTCTTATACACTCTAAATTTTTGAGAGTGAAATTTCATTTTTAGAGAGTGAAGAATCACTCCAAACGAGAATCAGTTTTCAATCTTTACGAAGAGTGAATAATTTCACTCTCTGAAAGCAAAAACTAAAGATAAATATTAAGTTTAGCCCCCCCCCCCCCCTACATTCAATCTTGATGAAATTAAGTTCATTTGACGTATTTTTGCAAAAAATAAACGAATGTGGCAGAAAAAAAGCGCTTTGCCTTGCGAAGCGAGATATTAATCATTAAAAATCTTTTAGGAAATTCACTCCTTGAAGGAGTGAAGTGAAATTCACTTTTGCCGGACTGACGCAACTATCACTTTCCTTGGAGTGAAATTTCACTCCCAAAAATTTAGAATATAGATTTCTGATGATATATAAAATTATTTTATAAACCATTTTATAAACCATTAATCCTTATTTGACGAATTATTAGGTGAAATTTTGCTGTCAAGTAAGTGCTGAGTGTCGCAGAAATTTTTTATTGGCAATTTTTAATATTTAAACTATTACTATTTTTACTAAAAATGTTGTCTGACTGCTGATATCTCATCTTTTATTTCTTCTTTATCTATTTGCTTTACATATTGTTCTATTTTTTTTGTACTGCATATCAAGTTATTATTATTATATTATTCTCTGTTCACCAATTCTTTTCTAAAATATTAGAAATTTTTGAGTTACTAACGGCACTTGATCGCTCAAACGTTATTAAACTTGCGCATTTCGATCGCGTATCCAATGTGGCTAAAATCAGGTGGCTCTATCACGATCCATCCTATCTCTTTTTTTTTTCGTCGGAAACAATGTTACCGGACAGCATTTAATTTCCTGACCGCCGTACACGGCCGGCGCCAATCTCCTCCGGTAATTTCAACCACGCGACAGTTTCGCGCCGGTGCGACAGAGAATCGAATGTGCGAGAGAGCTGAGCCGGCGCCCGAATGTGACATTATCTCGCGACGCCGACGCCGGTCGTCGTCGTCGTCCCCTCGTCGAGACTCCAGACGCGGTAACGTGCAGGCCAGAGCGATGCGCGTGTTCGCCTGATAGGAACATTGTCGGAGAACTTCCTGGCGACGATAACGCGTGCGACACGTCTCGATTTCGCATCTGTTCGTGCCAGCCAAGACTTGCACTCTCATAACCGGAAATTTAATGCTGAATATGGCACGTTAACACATAATTAAATTTACAATTAAGAAATTCAAGTAAAATCAAAATTTGAAGTAATTGAAAGGTGTATAAAATATTTTATACATTTTTTAGTATTTTATTGAGAATAAAATTGAGGATATATAAACTGTCTATATTGTAGTATCTGAATTCTTTAAAAAAAAATTATATGTTCTTTTTATTTGCTTTTTTATGGGTAGCTATTATTTTATAAGAATAATCAAAGGGCTTAATATAATGGAGAAGAAAGAAATTGTTAGCGGCAAGAAAAGCTCACACCAAGCTCCATTTACCGTCGAGAGTCCTTAATCATGAAACATTCGAAGTTAAGAAACGAAGGGAGGTGCGCCTGGCAGCACAAAAATGAGAGCGGACTTGTATTTCCTGTCGTATTTATACCAGCAAGAAACAGCAAGAAAACCGCGTCACGGGGCGTTTCGTGCAACGGAACAATGCGGTCTGAAATGCAGGCACCGTGACGCCGAAAACGCATCGCGTTTCGTACGCCTCCATCTTGTCCGATTAATCACGGACCTGGAGGCACGGAGTTTCCGGCATCCTTCTTCAAGAAGGTAGGACAAAGGGACTCGAGATAGCGAGAGAAACTAGCGTGTGGCGCCCGTACTGTTTTTCGTCAAAGCTGAGAACGATATGTGACTATACTTGTGCCATAAATATACGCGTGCCTGTGAAATCTTAAAGAAAAAGTCACTCACACGCGATATACCTGAAAGGCGCAAATTGAAACTCTGTCATCCTCTGATCCATTTAACTTACGGATTTTGATATGTGATATTTAATACGGTTATTTTTACGGTCGTAGAGGAGAATTAACAGTGGGAAAAAAATGCGCCCGTCACGCTGCGTTTAATATTTTATAAAGCCCATCGCCCGGCGAAATAAAAACGGAAGACACGCGAGAATGTACGAGCGCACCAGAAAAATGGACAATGAAGAAAGAGCAGGGAAAGGAATGCAGACATGTAAAAAGTGGCGATTGTTAATTAAATCCGGTAAGCCGCGGGGGAACCTGGTTCCAACCACCCGCCATCATCATCCGTTCTATTTTCGTATTTGTCTTGCGGCTCTCGAAATGTTTATTCTACCGTCGGCGGTACATAAGATGGATAAATCCCATTTAAAAAACTCTTATTCGTTGCGTGCACACCAGGTGAGTTACAATTTCATTCAAATTGTAATTTGACCAAAATGTAGTCTCTTTCTTTCTTCAAAAAGATCTAGAAGTATGAAATTAAAATTGGATTATAGAAGCTAATATATTTAATATCATTTTTCTTTTATATAAAAGTGATACGAAAAGATAGAAGAAAAGTAGCTCTTTTGCAATACGATGCAATACGAGAACAAAACATAAATTAAACATAAATTAATACAACAAATATTCTTCACCATACATATTTTCAGTGAAAGTATTAAAAAATACAAAATCTTTACTTTTATTTATTTTTGTTTCTGTTTTATTCTTATAGAAATTTGAAAGTTAAATTATTGCTAGATCTAGCTTTAACTGTTACGGCCATTACTTTCTATTCCTTATTATTAAATTATTGTATTTAATTTCTTTTTGAAAGTATCATATTAAATAAATTGCTTACTCTCAACTGAGCATAAACGAAACGAAATTAATACCTATCATTAATATCTCGTTGCATTATATATACTACCCGTAAACATACAGTCTCTTTACATTCTCTTACATTAATCGACCCTTCCTATGATAACGAAGTCATCGCTTCAAGGAACGAAGATCTTCGATAAAAGTTCCATGTGATTGTCTAGATGTGCAGATCCCCATAGGCATACAAAGACGGTGAGAATGAGAGAAATAAGGAGCCCGTTGGTCCCCCTTAGTTCTACGGATTGAGTTACTGTTGTACTTCTCGTTGGTTTCACGGAGTGGAAGTGAGAATAGGATTGGAATAAAGCTGGGAAGCCAACGGAGAAGGGCCTAGCAAAAGGCCGGCCGCTGGGCCACGTTAATTGGACGGATGATTCCACTAAATCCTGAAAAGCCTGGGAAGGCTGAGGGTGGAGATTTGGAGGCGCTTTGTCAGAAATTAGAGGAAAAGCGCGGGGAAAAATGTGGACGAAACCGTGACTGCAACGCGGGTCTGAAAAGGCGCGGATAAGCGCAGAGGATTGAGGCATCTTCGAAAGAGAAATGACGCAAAAGAAAAGTGACCAGTTAATCGCTTCAAGAGAAGAGGCAATATGTGTCTAATTATATAATTTGTATACGATTAAATATAACTATACTGTTAAATATAACTGTATGATTTATATAATAATACGCTCTCATTCTTTACATTATTCATTTAATTTTTAAATATCAGATTACACACATCAAGATTTTATATATATCTGACTGGGAAATGTATAAACAAGAATATATTTATGACATATAAAAATAATTAATAAATATTTTAATTAGTGAATAGTGAGGCTGACGCTCGTATTTAATTATTTCATAGGTATTAACAAAAATCAAGAATTAAATATATATTAATAGCAAAATATAATATATAATATTCAATTATACATATACAATACGTATAATTTATTATTGTTCATCAATACAGATATAAATATTATATCCATATCTGTAGTGATGAACAAAGCTGTATGAATAATGAATATCAAGAATGGGGAAGCTTTTTATTACGAGTATTGCAGTGATAAAACGAAAATAGTTATATCGCTATATTATGCTGAAACAGCTTTCACGTTTGCAGATATAAGCCATTCCACAGGAATCGAGATAATTTATTAATTTACAATACGGGTCATACCATGGCGTACACTCTTAAACTACACGATGTAATACATAGCGAGGGGTTAACAGTGTTTTGCGCGCTTTCGTATCTCGACCGATAAATTATTGTATTACGACTGACATGTAATTGAAGTGAGCGCATATGTGTGAATGCCAATAAATCTCCTTTGTGTGAATTCGTGGGTGGCTGGCTTGTTAATGTATCGCGATACTTTTAAATTACCGCCGATTATTTTTTCCGCTTGCTCCCCTATCTATAAACGCTATCTCTGTCGAGTGCTTTTGATAGATTTATTAAAAGTACAGCTCTGTCGAATGTCCCAAATGTACTAATGTTCTTGCAAATCGTACGAATTAACGCTAAATTAATAATTAATACAAGTATTAATACAATAATTATTTATAATACGCAGTAATTAAAAAGTCGTATTGATATTAGCTTAAAGTATTTACAGAAAAAGATAACTTTATTATGACTTTAAGAGCACTCACCTTTTGCGAACTTATTTCAATCATATAGAAATCATTCCTATTCCTTCGTGATTATTTTTATAAAACTTTCATTGTTAATGGATTACGTTATTGTGAAATCAATTTTCTTGTTGAAATAAAATTCTATTTGCAGCTATTGTTGTAAAAGTAAAGAGGTACACTGTTACTGTATCTTTTTATTATATTCTCTTTCATCATGCTTATCACGACTATTCCAACATTTAGTGTGATAACCCTTCGACTGTTGCGAAATAGGCGAACAATAAACATTTTGTCGTTATACCAATCGGTGTGATAAGAAATCAATAAAGTTCCCCCCAAAGTAACACTCTCATAAAAGCAGCGGCAATGACCTCATCAGATCTGGACATTTGAAAATCGCATTGTTGTAAAAAAATTAAAATACGAAATACAAGCCATATTTTTATGAATATATTATTATAAAATAGCAAGTTATATATATTATTTGTATTTTCTCTAATAAAAGTACTTTAATTACCAAGTTAATAATAAAACTAATATATATTTACACTAACAGATCAACTATATTGTGAATTAAATTTCTTATATTTTATTTTCATATTTTATTTTAATATATAATTTTTCATTATCTATTTTGTTAAATAAAGTTTTTATAATTTATGTTTCTATTATCATAAATATTCTATTTCTGTATTATTATTAAAGACAATATTTGTGTAGACGATTATTGCTCTTATTTTAGTATACTTCAGGTTTAGAAGTAAAGCTTTTTTCGCAAAGAAGAAAATTCCTCGGGTTTGTCATGAAGACGAAGAAACCGGCCGCTCTGATATTAATTTGGACGTCGCATCCAACTCGAAATCCTCTAGTCGCTGTCGCCGCGTTTTCCTAATTACCCAAAACGATAGCGGTGCAACTTTGTCGGACGCATTCCGACGACTGAGGAAGCCGCGCTGCTGTAAGTCTAAAGAGAAGCGACGAAACGGAGCATATATCGCGTTTACGACGACTATGAATAATTTCACTTCTTTATTTTGCGACAAAATACCATTTAAAATAACCAAAGTATTTTCCCTTCTTCTCCCGTGCCTTTCATCTGTCTACGTTACCACGATGAACTACGGCGTTGTTACAGAAAGATTTTCCGGACGATTCTCACGAGATGTTATTCCATCTTCGCGCACATCTAATTGCTCATAAAACGAATGCAATGAAAAGGCTTCTTCGAGGATGACGATGGTCGTCATCGCTGTTGCCATTGGAATTCCAAGAGGAGATCTTCTCTTTGAAGCTACTTCACGTCTTCTCCTTTACTACCGTGTGCCACTGTGGACCACACACGTGGCGCGTGGTTGCATGTTTGAACGCGCGCGAAAACGCCACACAGCGCTTTCCCGAAGAAACGAGGCGTTTCCTCCCGCTGATACGCGTCGCAACGCGTCGAGAGAAAACAGAGAGGAAAAAAAAAGAGATAAAAGCAGAAGGCAGCAGCAGGAGAATCCGACCGAGCGCCAACCGCACCGAAAATAGCCACGCCGTCGAGGTACCCGGGCTAAATTTTCACCGGACACCAGTGCGATAGTTAAATTTTCGTTTTGGGCCCCTCGCATGCCTTGCACACGCGCGGAATGTGCAAATTAGCAAATTGAAATAGCAAATATGCGCTAAGCATCCGTAAAAGCGCTTTTAAACATACGTCTAAATATTTTTGGACCTTTTTCAAATAGTTGCTGACCAAATTGTCGAGAAATATTCTATAAATATATCATTCAAAAATTTCTAGAATAAATGTAAATTCTAGTTTTAGTTTAATTTCTGATAAATGAAGGAAATCAAGATTTCAGTAATTGGAGAGAAAATCAATCAAACCTCGCGTGAATAAAAAATTAACAGCAGTTTCTACGAAACTAATTTAACTCATCTAAAACATCCAAGTATGATCCAATTATATCTATCAAATATGATCGAATTATAATTCGATTAATCGAAGTAAAAATAACATGTTCTTTTTAAAACAATATAAAGTCTGTACTCATGTAAAATGTATTGTAAAATATGTTTTATAAACATCTATTAAAATTAGAAACAGAATCACTCGTATGAATACATCATCTAAGGTCGTAATCAGACTACGCATTGAAGATTGAGATTGAAGATTAAAATATTGAAATTTGATCAATGAAAACAATAGGAGCTAAAATTCCTTTGTCCTCATTGATCAAATTTCAATCTTCAATCTTGATCTCCAATCAAATTTCCATCTTCAATCTCAATGCGTAGTTCGATTCCGATTTAAGAGAAGCGCCTTATTACAATCAAAATTTATAAAGGATTTTCCAACAAGAGGTACTATTTTGAATTATTAAAAAAATGCATTTTTTTATTAGAAAGTGATATTTTTATTCCAATCCCAAATATAGACTGTGAGGTTATTTGCCAATTTCGTCAAAAGAATGGCGATTTGTAAGAAAAGCCAAAGGCGGCCGCCAGTTGCCGGATATCGTTTTTAAAATATAACGTCACAGTCTGTATTTGGGATTGGAATAAGAATATCACAAGTTTCTTATAAAAAAATGCGTTTTTTTAATAATTCAAAATACTATCTCTTGTTGGAAAACCTTTTACATATGTGTTAAAATACCACATCTCTATGTAGATAAAAATTAAAATAATCTTATCTCAGATATATGATTGCGCGCTACTTTCAACAATCAAACCAAAATAATCATTAAAAGTAATCTCCAATCTCTTTATAAAGTCAAAGTGTTGCTCTTTTAAAAATCCTGGTGCGTTAATCGCACATCTCAACACGACTCGTATTTCGACTCGTGCAAGAAAATAAAAGGTAGATTGGAAAATAACGTAAACACCTTTCTTGCAAACTCCTCCTTGCATCATGTAAGTGGCGATAAACCATTGGCTACTTTCCGGTATTCCAGATAGCGGCCTATTCCGGCGATAATAGCGGTGTCTCAGCGATAACTCAACGTGAGGTGAAAACTGGCCATAAATTTTTCCATGCGAGGTGCAATTAGTTCTTCGAGACTCGTAAAACGCTGAGACCAACGCAACCCCGCGACGATTTTTCGCAGACACGATGAGAACGAAGACTGGAACGCCAAAGGCGACGAGGAAGGAAATGCGATAACGTTTCCATGCGACTCGGCAGTTTCTCTGACGAACGAGAATGGAGATGAAAGATTGGGGCTTAACGATCGACATTTAAAGTCTCACGTAGATAAAACAAATGATAGTGCATTAAGTAAACTGAAAATACAATAGCCATTATAAAATAAAGAACAAAAATTAATTAAGAAAATTGTGAGTTTTTGCATTGCATGCATTCAGAAATTAGTAGAGTATTTATACATCACACGAATGTATATTGTAAACAGATAAAAAATATTTTTTTATTCAATTCCGAATGGATTTTAATGTAACTTGATTCGAAGTTTCTTGCAGTAAAATCTCACTCCAAGAGAGCGAAAATACAATCATTCTTGAAAAAAGTTGAAATATTTCACTTCTTGAAAAAGAGTGACAATTTTCACTTCATAAGAGTGAAATCTCACTCCAAAAAAAATGAAGAGTGAAAATTTATTTTAAAAAGAGTGACAATTGTCATTCTTTTTCAAGAAATGAAGGGTAGTTGTATTTTCACTTTCTCAGAGTGAGATTTCGCTGCAAGAAATTTAGAGTTTAGTTAATAGTAATTGGAACTCAAATTCGTCAGAAAGATTTTCTGGCAGAAATCGGAGAAAAACGGTGTTGCATGACATTCGTCAAGTCTCGCGGAACGCCTTCTCTCTCTATCTTTTTCTCTCTTCACTTCCTACACCGCTCAACATCACTTCGCTATGCGCTGAAGTGTTGTCCTAGCTGCGCAAATATGTATATTCCGTCGCTAAGCAAACGGCGATCATGCGTCTTCTTATCGGAGACTTTTTCTCCGCCACGCGAATTGTGCCGAGGAAATTACAAGTCGCGAAAGCGCCGTATGCATACAACGATGGGATGTATTATTAAAACGGGCAAAAGAAGAGGCAATCTCTTTCGCAGCCGAAGCGACTGATGCGTAAAGCGAGGTTTATGCCCGCCATTTATGATAGTGGGCCCCAAGGTCAGAATAAAGTAGCGCAATAAATTAACGCGCATGTCGCACAATTGCGGGGGTGTTGCGAGTAGTTGACTCGATTGATTGGTAGAACGAGCTTCAGCCTAGTTGGCCGAACTCTCATCGACGCCGTTGATGGTCGTCTCGGATAAGGAGAAAAGAGAGAAGAGAGGAGAGGAGAACAGAGGAGAGAGAGACAAAGAGATAGGGAGGGAAGGTAGAAGAGTGCAGGCTGGAAACAACCGACCGACATGGTTATTGCAAGATTTATTGCTTCTCTTCATTTCATCTCATCGTCATGCTGGACGAGAAGCGTATGATTCGCGAGGCCTATGGACGAGGAGGAGCTCGCTCGTTTTCCACCGGAGTTAACGAGTGCACTTTCTTTTCTTTCTTCTCTCTTCTAGAGAGATCGTTATTGTCCGTCTAGACTCTCTTCAATCTCTCCTTTTTGTACCCGCGCCCGCGTCTCTTTCGCAATATCGTTGCCGATTCGGTATTTTTAGCCAGCGTGGCTGCTCGTCATTCGATTGCTCATATACGAATTACGAATCTTCAGAAATGAAAAAAACCAATGTCGTTTTAAATTGTAAACGGAAGAGTAATGAAAGTTTAAAAATCGCTCAGCGACTTCTAAATTATATTTGATAGTTTATGAGTCTAAGGTCGGTAACACAAAGTTAATCGTCGTTCGTCATATATCATTTGCTACAAAATTCCAAATTTCTTTAAAACTAGAAAGAAATATATAAGTTTTTTTTCCCTTAACGCTTTCCCTTAACAATTAAAGAAACTTCGAAAGTTTCAATTTATTTCACTGATTCTACCGCGAATCAAAAACAGTTCACAATCGTCTTGTTTAATTTGAGAAGTTGCGAAAACTTCTGTCGAGTAAACACATGAGAGGGAAAACAAATGTTAATTGTTTAGCGGGAAGTCCCTCCAATCGAGAAATTGTGAAAAACATTTCTAAGGCAGGTTGATGGAGCCGACATTAATTGGTAGATAAAGAATAGAAAACAAAAAAAAGAAAAAAGAAGAAAGCAATTATGTCCTCTCGCTATCCGAAACGACGACAGATCTGTGTGTAGGTGACAGTCAATTACTCTTCGTGGAAAACAAACAAGCGAAGCAGGCGGTTGTTGCAATCACTTACGTAATCATGTCGTCAGGAACGGGACTGATAACGAAGGCGAGGCAGCAATGCGAAATGAGACCAAATTAATATGCGCCATTGATTTCTCACAATTGCACTTCATTGTGTGCTTCTAAAAAAAGATCCACGGTAACACCCTGAACGTAATCCAAGGAACTACTCGCGCAAGTGGGCGTGATTATGCAGAAGATCAATTATCAATGCAAAGAACATCCATTGTCCTCTAGATCGGGTTTTGTTAGTATACGATTTTAATAGAATCAAATGCAGCATTAAACACAAAGAAAAAAAAAACAAACTAATAATTTGGAGATATTCTTATCTTAATTCATTCTATACTTTTATATTTTTAGATATCTTCTTATTTAGTGTTCAAAATTATTGCAAACATAATTTGTAATAATTTTATCTTAATCAATAATTTAATTGTCTTCTTTTATTGCACAAATGTTTCGAATCTGTACAGCGATATATCCAGTCAACCAGCTAACGAAATGAGATGATGAAAGAAAAAAAATCTACAAGAAACAATGACTAGCGTAATAAGACAAATTTTCTTCTTCGTGTTTTTATTGATTTCCGTGGAGAGTCGTCGGATTAATAAAGATCTCAAAGGAGCCGAAGTACAAAGATACCACCGAGGCGACATCCCTCGACGCGCTGGCAATCCATTCGAGATTATTGACACCGGCGAGACAGGTTCCGTACCTTCCTTCTCTTCCGCGTGTAACTCCCTTCCATTCTCTCGAAGCGCACCTCCGATGATGCACGGCGTGCCTTCCGATCAATCACAAGGCTGTCTTGTCTTGTCCCATTGCTACAATGAATGCTATTGTGTATCGGTAACGCTTTTTCCGGCTCTCATCTCGCCGCGCGTTATTCTATCACCTCTCGATTGCAGACACGTCGAATATCCGGACATGAAACATGTCAAAATAGAAACGATCCGATATTTAATTGAACGTCTGATTTTAATGTACTGGCTTGTTTATTTCATATAAAATGTGAAATAATTTTCTTTCAAATAATCGCCAACTCTCGATGGTTCTTCTGAAAAAAAAAATGAAGCGCTAACTCAATAATGAATTCACGCCTTCTTACCGGAGGATTCATATAAATTTGACATTACGATTACATCTGCGGGATATAATGTTATCGAAATTGCATTGTGCGTCGAGTCTGTTAAAATCTCACACTCCGGCGACAGAATTGTTATGCGTTACATGGTGGGACCACAGAACGATTCGATATGTATATGCGTGTCGGCGGGGAACGCAAGAAACATACACGATACAGTAATGACCCAGACGAGCTGCATCCTTGTGCTACATAAGAGCGATTCGTGTGCGTGGTGCGGCTTCATGGCCGGGCTATGCGTGATACACGCGTGAGCGTGTACACAAGCTCGAAGATCGCGCCGGAGATTGATTCTCTGCCTCTCGGCGTGAAATGAGAGGGACGACGAAAACACGGACGTAAAGGTCCCCCCGCTGGTGTCGATTTTGTCGCTGGCATTGACGAAGATTTCCTGCGGAACGTTTCTAATGAGTTTACAGCAAATGTTTTGACGGCTTTTATCTCTTTCACAATTATCTCGCCTGACGAAATAACGTTCAAACGATTTACAGGACACGATTTAACTTGAGATTACGTTTGTAAGATCAAAATGATTTGTCTGCCTGTTTCGTCTGCATGATATTTGCAATTCTTCTTCGCATAAAACAATCTTGTGAATCATACAGATCATTTACTTTTTCAATATTTATATAGCATCGCTATTCTAAGATTACAAAGTTTGAATAAATAAAGAAAAAACCGATAATTTCTACGCAGTTTATATAATTAATTTTATGTAACTAATTTTTTTCCTATATTTAATTTATTATCATGCTGCTTTAGAAGATTAATCGTTCCATTAAAATAGAGAAACGCGCAATTCTTTTCCAAAAATATTTAGATCTTATTTTTACATTGTAATTATGTGTATATAAAAAAACAGAACGTTCTATTCAATTTTCCAATAATATACTAATAAATAAATGAATTTCTCAATAATATCGCCAATATTTATTATATAATTTCGAATTATTAACGGTTTATTATCTTACATTGCTTAAAGCAAAAAGCTCAAACAAAGAAAATGGATACACGTTTATCATGTTTCCTACGAGACTTTCCACATGAAGAGTTTGAATTTCTCGAGAGACACGTCAATGAAGCAAGAATACTGGCGATTAGACAAGCCACTGAACGAAAACGCATCCTCCTCGATCGAGAGATCAACGAATCTATCGAAAGAGAAGAGAAGCGAGAAATCTGATAAGTTAAGGCGAGCGGAGGGAACAAGATGGAGATACTTCGGTATACATATATATAGCGCGAGTTGCTGTCTCCCACATCCATAAAAGCAGAGAGGCATAAATAATGCGTTCTTCGTTTCTTTCTACGAGCGCGTTGCTGACTGGATGCGAGATTATGTACACGCATCGAGAAAAGAGGACCGTCGCCTCTCAGACAAGACACGTTTCTTCCTCTCTTCTTTTCCTGATGCCTTCCTTTGCTGCGACAAGGCGCCCGCCATTCGAATTGAGAGCGGCAATAAATCAATTCCAATATTGCAAGATACTCAAGACCGATCCAATTCTATTGCGATTTTTATCAAATTTCATATAGCGTGTATAATTACGTTTATTTTTGTATCAAAAGTTACATAATCTCCGCCGTTGTGCCGTTAGCTCGATCTAAAGCAGTTGAAATACATGAAATTTTTCATGAAAATGATAAATTCTAGATGAAAAAAGAAGTGAAACATTTTACACTCTCCTCAAATTAGATATTCTTTCCGCTTCCTGCGTTTGCGAGATTTTTATTTCCGTTTGCAAATATTACGCTTGATTATCATTTTTCCGAGTCTAAATTTCAACGAGGCCACGAGAGTTACATCACCACGATGCGAGAAGATTTATGATCGCGCAAATTAGCCACAACAGAACTTTTCCACGGCGACGCTCCTTTACAAATACGGGCAAGAATCTCCGCGCTTTTCCCCCCCCTTTGTTCCTCTTCGCGCGACTCCGCAGCCAACACTCTTCTCGGGGAAAATCAGCAAAGGAGAAAGCATAAAGAAAAAGAGATATCGAGAAGGTTAAACTCACCGAACCGAGAGCTCACTCGTTCGTGTTCTCTCGCGTTCGCATCTCGTAAAACGAGGCAATTTGTCCTTCGACAAATTAATTTCTTAAAATATGCAGACCTGCCTGTTGTTGCAGGCAGTTTTATTGCACGAATGTTTTATGGCCACGTTTTATTTTTTTCCTCGCCCTTCACCGTACTTCAACATCCTGTGCGCGCGTATCCTCCACTCCTCCCCCTACACCTTCCTTTTGTCTCGACACACTATGGCACGTAATTAAAAGCAGCTCTGACGACATCTGCAAGAATATTTTATCCAGCGAACAGGAAATGTACAACGGCGAGCGAGATACGTGGAGATTTTAGCTGCTAATTCCAAAAATGTCACCAACTTACTATAAGACCAACAAATGTTGCGTGTTAGGACTAATCGGCGAACCGCCATTAATCACGAGCAGCAGCCGGCTTTGATCACGATCATCCTGCATCGTCGGGCAATGAAATCGCTTGCCGCAATTCGTCGGTGATGCGTCGGGAATAATGCCGTACTGGTAATAGCGAAATAATTGAGATATGTCGAAATGCAGGGAGAGTAAAACGCATTTAATAGCGTGCGGTGCAATTGCTGCTACCGTACTTCGCAATGTTTCCTGCGTCCGAGCCTTATCTTCTACCGTTTCTAAGAGCGATATTGCCGTGCTGCACCATCAACTACCGGAAGGGAGCATCAGACAAAAAGTAAATCGGAGGAAACAGCGAGATAAAGCGTCATTAAATATCGCTATTCCACCTAATCGTGCCAAAGTGAGCTGCGTATAATTCCCAATACAACAATATTTTCATACGTTACACATGCAAATAAATGTATAATGATGTATAATCTTCATAGGGAACAATCAGGCTTCTCTCTCCTCCTAGTTGCGACGAAAACTAATAATGTGTGTCGTATTTTTCCTTCGATATTTTTCTCAAATAATAATGTCAAAGGAATTGAATTCCGAACGTTTACGCGACAAGTCCGACAAATTGCATTAGTTGCACGAATATCTACTCGATACGTATCGTTTCATGTGCCGATCAATTTTCTCGAATAAAAATCTGATACATTTTACTACCTCAGGGATCCGGAAAGTTCCAGATCACTTGGACGGCGGACAAGACCGGTTTATATCGCGATTGGAATCAGGCGAACCAGATCATCACTGTCGTCGTCGTCGTCTTCGTCTTTATCGTCGTCTCGTTGTCCTCGTAAAGGGAGAAATTCGGGGGAGAAAAAGAAGAGAGAGAGAGAGAGAGAGAGAGAGAGAGAGAGAGAGAGAGAGAGAGAACTCGTTCCACCGGATGGTGCGAATCACAGTCGTATTGACAACGGTACAAGTGTCCCGCAAAGGCTGCGCTTATGAAGCAGATGCATTCACGCTATATGCAACTGGGTCGCTCAAAGATATAACGCGCACCGTTGTCTGAACAGTAACGAAAACAAATTCGCATGTCAAACGCAAGCCCGTTCCTTCATTTCGTCTCTCAAACGCTGTTTATCTCTTTTATGGAAGTTAGAAAATAATAATATATTACGTAAATTGGCGGGGAAGCCTTACTTTGGAATGTGCATACGGATGTTACGGTCGTTGGCTTTAATAAATATCGCGTATCAAAATCCTAAAACGAACGGTATTAATAAAGAGCGTTAACTACATTACTACACGCATCAACGAACAATTTCATAAGCTTTACAAATAAAAAGGTATCTATTCGCTCTATATACTGTATGCTTATAGTATCACATGTGATACCACTACATTGATTGCCTTGATAAATAGCGCAGTAAGCACCCTCGTTGGAATATTAAAATCCATCATCATGATCGCGCGATACAAAGCGAGTATGTACGCACTTCACTGTCGTCGTTTGATTAATATTAATCGTTCTAGATGTATTTGTCACTGCTAACATAAATCGCGTTACTCTCGCAAATTCAACGAGCTATTATTATGCCAATTGATTAAATGCAGACTTTTTACAAGAAGGTATACGAGATAAACGCAATAAATTGCGTGTAAGAATGTGTCATGAATTTCTACATTTAGCACAGCAAGAGTCACGCAATAATCTGAATAAATAAATCTTGCTTGTTAACGAGACGTCAAAGTAGGATGCATTCACGATGCTGGGAGTGAGAGAGAAAAATCCAAAGAGTTCGTGAAAACAAAGATACCCATTGACGATGAGGAATAACACAATGACATTGCACGCTGAGTAACGTTTGCAGCTCTCAGAGATGAAAAGATTTTGAAGATGCAAATTTTGATGACACTCTTCCTCCTCATTCATCATCCCACTGTAAGGAACTTTACGTCGATTTACAGTTACTCACTGAATACAATCCATATTATGAATTTTATCATGACATCAAGTACCTGTACTTGGACGGCAAAATGTAGCTTCGTCATATTAAGCGAGACAATTTGCACGCAAATTAGGAATATAGTAAGAATACAAATATCCACATTGAAAAGAAATCACAATAATTAAATAAACATTTACTTACAGTAAATAAATGTGTACTCGATAAAAAAAAATGGTTAAATCAAATTAATGTTAATGATTTTTGTATCAAATAAATAAAGGTTTTTCCAGCAAGAGATAGTATTTTGAATTATTAAAAAAATGCACTTTTTTGTAAGAAAGCTGTGATATTTTTATTCCAATCCCAAATAGAGACTGTGAGGATATGTTTTAAAAACGATATCCATAAAATGGCCGCGTTGGCTTTTCTTTACAAATAGTCATCCTTTTGACGAAATTTTTCATCACAATTTCGCACATTTCAGGCTCTACTTCACGAATAACCGATCTAATTTATCTTTAAGCACTTGAATCGAAGGCGAAACATTAGTGTAAATCTTATCCTTCACGTAATCTTATCCTTCCCAAAGGAAAAAAAATCTAAGTTAAATCGAAATGTGCGAAAATGTGATGAAAAATTACGTCAAAAGGATAATCATTTATAAGAAAAGTCAAGACGGCTATTTGGCAGATATCGTTTTTAAAACATAACCTCATAGTTTGAAAATAAGTATAACAGTATAAAAATATCACAGCTTTCTTACAAAAAATGCGTTTTTTTAATAATTCAAAATATTATCTCTTGTTAGAAAACCCTTTATATATATGTTTACATTTAATAAATATTTGTTTATAAGTATTCAAATAAATATTTATAAAAATTTACTTTTTTCCAGTGCCTGTCTTCATACGATATGATATATATTGTAAACCTGAAAAACGAAGATAGCTGAATAATAACGATTCTCGATCCTCTTACGTTTCCTCTTAGATTTTGATGATTTCTTCTGCCTTTCAACGTTTCCTAATTTAAAGAGCAAAATAAATCGCTAATTGTAAGTAGCCTTTGTTTCTCGAAATCACAGTTCCACGATGTCGCAAGCGACATTAAGCGGAAGGTACGTAATATTCCTTACGCAGGCGAGCTTCGGCAAACGATTCCGCGACGCGTCGCGCAATTCAACAAGATTCAACAAGATTCGAGAGAAAGCAAAGGAGGCCGAACTCTCGATCGGAAAAGGAAAAAGAAAAAAGAAGGAAAGGAGAAAAAAAAGAATACACGAGAAGAATACGAGGCGATAGCGCACGCAACGCCCATTGAATTCGCGTAGAGTGGCTTCTTTTTATTCCATCGGCGCGACGATAAAGGGATCGACGCGAGGAGGAGAGTCGAACAGCGGGCTCCATTGACGTTGCCCTCTCCTCTCTGAGAGAGAGTGTGGAGCAGCGAGATAGCAGCTGCGCGATAACGCATACGTGCGCACACGGCATAATGCGTAACGCTAATATATCGGCGAGCGGCGATACGCGCTTATTTCTGCGGTCAATTTATTTATGGGGCCTCCCTCGATACCGGACGGATACGACGGTATCGGTCAGATATTGCCGATGAACGAGAAAGCGAAGTTCCTACGGAAATACACGGACGCGCGAACAATACGGGCGGGCTCATTACATTCACGGGTGCTGCGGACACGATACTTTCCACGCGCAATCAATATCCTGTTTAAACGGTAGAGCTCCGTAGAACCGGATAAAAAAAAAAAAACTGATAAAACCGCCGTACATATCGTATTAGCGAGTATTAGCGACGGCGCAATGATACCAGAGTGAGCGTATCTCACGTGATGTGCCACGTTTTCAACAATACTGTTTTCAACAATAACTGTTTGTATTACCAAGTTACGTACAGTGCCAGCGCGAAAAGCCAGCTGGGTAAAACGAGATAACAATTATACTTCCCAAGCATTCCCTCCTTTTACTGTAATATCTCATGCATAATTCGTATTTATTAGGTCGCTTTCGCAAAGTTAACGGAGATACAACAGCGTACGACCCTGTTAACATACATAATCTTACCGTAATCAAGCATATGTCATTCATAAAGCTTATTGTAATTAGATTTATGTCGTCCACAACGCTTTATATAATCAACAAAACGATTAATTTCGATTCGAGAGCAGCGCTCATAGTGATTAGTTAACGGTAAGGTAGTAGAAAGAGTCTCGTGGATCTTTTCGGCTCTCGCCGGGGTCGCGCGAGCTGTCGCTATGAGCGAGCGAGCGAGCGAGCGAGCGAGCGAGGCGAGGCGAGGCGAGCCGGCGCGGCGATACCACGCGGAGAGAGGCCGTTGGCCCCACGGTCGACCGTGCAATGGTGCAGTGTGCAACTTCTCTGTCGCGGAGGGAAGGGGGCGCGAACGCACGCACGTATGCACGCATGTACGTACGTGAGAGTGCTCACGCGAGCTCTACGCGAACGTGTATCGTCCGCCAAGTCATCCGCGTGCGGGGGCACGAGAACGTACGAGAGCCTTGAAGTGCGGATTGCGTGTGGGTCGCTCGCGCAGCGACGAGAGAGGGAAGTGAAGCGAGAGAGAGAGAGAGAGAGAGAGAGAGAGAGAGAATGTATGTGTGTATGTGTGCGTGTACATCAATTCGTGTCCGAAGAGTATTTACAAAACCGGAGTTTAAGTTGTCATGACGTTCGAGCACCATAAATGTAATAAACTGACGTAAATGGATGTGCGCGAATTAAGGAAATATCGGCGAATTTAACTTGTCGCGTCTACAAATGCTTTCGCGTCGGCTTTTTCAATGGCAAGATAAAAAGAGAAATCCGAAAGATGTGTTAACGGCGCACGTTTCTCTTAAAGATTTCTCATTTTTATAAACATTTATGAAAAAGTACAATTTTTTTTATGTTTGTTATGTTTGTTAATTTAAAAAAGTTTTCTTGAGAGTTGTTTCACTTATAAAAAAATTCAATTACATAAGTATTCTCTTAAAAATCGAAAAGCTCCAATTTTGTGGTTTTAGATAAATCGCAAATTATTAGCCATATTGATTAATATACATAATACTATATACAAAATATTACGCAATACCATTAATATATATTACATTACTAAATCTATATTACAATATAACATGTGATGATTGATGAACAGATCAACTTGCGTTATATACTGTAACTAGATATCAAGAGGATTAAAGCTTGAATTAATAAACGTGCATACAAAGCACATATGTAGTCGCAAAACAGTGATTATAACATCGCTCACTCTTAAATAAAATGCACATTTTCTTATAAACAATAAACTGAATGCACTGAATTGCGAAGAGAGATCCATCAAATGCTTTCGGAATAATCCGCTTCCTGATGGCAAACCCGCATTCCAAATTCATGAAATATATAGGAGACGAAATGAGCGAGAGGAGAAATGGAGCGATCGCTCATTTCTAAGTCAAAGAGTCATCATCGTCCGTAGATACTGAATATTGGATTTAAGAAGACGACGACGCGAGTCTCGGCGCAGGGAAGTACCAGGGTACCCCGCATAAAGAATACGTCGTCGTCCTTTCATGTTCCCAGGAAATATATGTGAGAATATATGTGAGAAACACAAAGCTGATGTTTCGGCTGATGTCAATTTCCTACAAGTCAGTCAATCGGGAGACCAGCTCGCGCGAAGCCGGACATGTTTTCTACTTATTTCCCGTCTGGCGACAACTTCACCGAGAAACGCCGCCGGGGGTTCAAGTACTGAGGCCAGATGGGAACCGCGTCCCGATATCGCTTATTGCTCGTTAGAACCGCTCGACGACATCGCAGCTTTCTTTCTTCTTCTGGACACGGAAAAGAAAATCTCGCCGTGGCGCGATTTTTCTCGTTCCTTAACGGTGATACATGGATACTTGCAAGCCATATACGAGTTCTCGTTGCGAGCGAAGTACTCATGTCGGGAACTTATCTGTCCTCTAGTCAATAATGCAATGAAATGTTATCTAGTAAATAACTTTATCTATGTTAACCTTCATTCAGAACTTTTCTTTGCGACCTAAAGACGTATGATAGTCTATAATGAATGTGTGCTTTCTATTCAGTGACACAAGTAGACATAAATATCATTTATGAGAGTAATATTACTTGTATCACCAAATGAAAAGCACCCAATGTGAACGAGCGGAGGTTAAGAACAAGTTACTTGTGGATGATTCAAGATAAGAGATATCATATAACGTTAAAGAGAGAGACGAAGAAAAGCCGCAAGTTGTTCATTATTGTCGTTGCCTCTAACGTACTGTCATATCGAACCTTGTGTATGAAATTAAATTATGCGCCGTTGGTGTTCTCCCGCCGCAAGTAATTTGCTGAAAATGACGGTAATCAAACTCGCGGCTATTGTACTCAACAAATTAATGCATCAGAGGGATCGTCTTGGCGAGTCCAGTATATCGTCCCGCCGGACTGATGATGATACAGTAATGATGCACTCGATAGCCAAGAGATCGGTCGAGGAAGCGTATCGAATCCGAACTTCACGCCTCTCGATCGCGCTAACGTTCACGATTTTTTTCCAGGGTTATTTATCACGGCGGTTCATCGGCAATGGCGGGGAGAGAGCACGCCAGAAGTCTGGCTTCTTCCCACGGATAAAGAACCATGTCTGCTCGCGCGAAAAACTCGTCTGGTGTCCGTCCCCGCCTGCTCCGCATCCTACATTGCTTTTCTTGCTGTCCTGCCCTTCTCACGCGCACGCAGTTTCGGTTCTATTGGCGAAATTTATTCGGCGATGGAACGGCCAGGCCCTGCACAAGATGTCACATATGTTGACTCCATGTTCAGACAGCATCATCCTCGTCATGAGCTTTATAACATACTGGAACGTGTCAAGAGTGAGGGATATCTTAATTCCTAAACAAGAACACTCTGCAAAGATGTTTCCTTTATCAAGGACTCGCTAATCGACTAACATTGTTATTATAAATAGAAAGGAGTCAAAAAGTTACGTTTTATACATTTGTGTGTGTGTGTGTGTGTGTGTGTGTGTGTGTGTGTGTGTGTGTGTGTGTGTGTGTATAGATGTGCAACACACAGGAAGGAAGTGTGTAGATTTGCAAGAAACATATAATAATACTTTTCGTGTGTTACATCTACATATTTCTTGCTCTCTCTTAAATTTACATACTTCCTTTTTGTGTGTTGCACATATCTACAGATGTATAAAGTGACTACAAACTACAGTAATACATACATAAAATGTGTTAAAATAACACTTTTTGCTTTTACATTCTTCCTTTTCTTTTTTGAGTCGCAGCTTTTTCTACAGCTTAGTATAGGGAAAATTCGGTTTATATTGATATCGTGTGATATCGTGTGATAACAAATATACATCAAGATACACCAAACATCGATTGAACACAGTGTTGTATTATCAAGACTGTCGCAGATACCTTGCCATTATTCATAATCACAGTAAAAGTTATTTTTATTCGTAAAGAGACAAATGCTTTATAAATCTTTGTAATCCCTCATTGGGATGCGAAAGACAGTGTCGACTAGTATTTGTTAATCTCGATTGGAGGGTTTGCGACCGAATTTTGTGCCAGAGGTAAAAACGCGAGAAAAACGCGCATCCGGTATTCGAGACTAGATAATACCGATCCGAGGGCGTATCATCAGTCTGTCGCCCACGAAAAATCCACGAAACGTGCAATCGCATAATACAGAAAATCTTGAGTAGGCGGCGACGACCTCCGATGTCTGTGTGCCAGCAAGAATGTAACGTGGAGTCGCTGCGTCCGACGCTCGAGAGGTTTATAGCGGCATTATTAGTACGACGACACTCAGCGTGCGACGCTCTGGCACGACGCTTCATAAATATAAATTCGAATGCATAATCGATGAAAGCGAGCGTCTTATACCGAACGATGGCAGCTGCATGACAAATGGACGCGTCGGAGTCATCATCATCATCATCATATCGTCGTTGACATCGATCGGGAGAGGAATACGTGATATTTAAAAGCAGAAAAATTCCATTACAACGAAAATCGTAGCTATTCAATTTATATGACATTTCGAATTATGAGTATAAGATCCGCGAGCATAATATTCGATTATTTTTACTTCTAATGCATCATGAAAAATTGATAGACTGTTTTGAATGGATTTTGTGCTTTTTAACAGAAAATGGGAATGGTTCTGTAAAATCGATAATAATTCCACTAAAATAATTGTTTTCTTCTGATTTGTCGGCAATATTCATTGTCACATTCATTTTCCCCTCGATGGAAACATGATGTTCCGCGAACAATGAAATATAATGTTAAATTGGATTTTTCGTTTGAATTAAATAAATAGTATATAAAGTGACGGCAAAAGGTATTGTCATTAATTCAAAACGATTCGGCCAAGGCCATATTCGTGCAATGACTGCTCACAATGCGTATCACTGCACGTAGCACTGCATATAATATCGCGGTTCAAGTTTAGCTACCGCATCCTCCTCCACGCATACATTGACGATCTCGTTCAGCATTTATCGCGCGTCCCACTTCCCGTCAGGAATTCATTTATCTGCAAATTATTTTAGACGGCATTACGCCCACGTCCTCGGCAAAATTATTTAAATTATAAGTAGCATAGGGAATAGTCAAATTACCGTGCGATGAAAATATACAGTTTATCGAAAATATGTAATTATATTTAATTATTAAAAACTTAGGAGTTCTGCTATGTGTGTGTTGTGTTTCTTAAATAAATCTAAACGAAGAGCCTTTCAAATTGTTAAAATTATTTACAAATAATTTTAAAGCATCAACATCATGCATACACTTTCATGTACAGTCTCGCAATCTGAATATGAAATTAGCGTGAAATGATAGTACCGCCATAAAGATAAAAGATCATTTTAATAGCTCTTTCATTTTTGTAATTTTTCATCTTTGTAATATTGAGAATAATATTATACTTCATCGACAAACGAAAACTTCAAAATATGTCAATGTCGATGCATCAAACTGTATGATCAAACATGACAAATCCCACAAATCTTCTCTCTATTCGTCTTCCATGGAATTTTTCCTGTCTGTTTGATGGGTGGTTGTTTCATGGGGAATTCTTTGCTTCACTGCATACTGTAAGGCTCTTCGTTTTGCGCAAGCATGTGAGTTCCATATGCCTGTTCAATTTCTGCAAATGTCTTGCCTTTAGTCTCCACCATGCAGAAGATTACAAATAATATGGCCAAGGCACACAATAGGGCAAAGAAAGCAAACACCACGGAATAATCTAGTACTTCAGCGACGCTTGGAAAGGCTATCGTAATCACAAACGCTAGTAGCCAATTGAAGAAAGCCGCGCTAGATGACGCTACGCCTTTCAAGCGCGTAGGAAAAATCTCGCCCATGTAAGCCCACGGAATTGGACCTGAGAAATTGAACGCTTGATGAGAATTTTTGCTAATAATTGCATTTACCGTATCTGTCATCAAAAATCACAAGAATATAATTTTATAATACCTACATTAATCACAAACGAAGAAAGAAACTTAATATAGATTTGTTTAAAGGACTTTGATCACAGAATATTAATTGTGTAATGTATAAAAGAAAATTTAAAGCTCTAAAAGAGTTGTAAGAACAAATATGTGATGTGATAACTCTTAATTTTTTCTTCGTAAGAAGAATCTAAGAATATATTTTCTAGCTCGATCAATAGAAGTGCATTATCGATTCAAGCGCACTCGTCGTTATTACTAACCAGTTCCAAAGCAGAAGGCGAGTATGTAGACGCACACCGATGTGAGTGGAAGCCAATGTATTTGATCTGCTATATGTGGCTGATAGTTTGTCAGGACGAAGAAACCCGCCAAGGCCGCCATACAGACACACATCGTCGCCAAGGAGATCACCATAAGTAGCTTGCGTCCCAGCTGCGAATGTTTCGATCGCATCCGTAATGCCAGCCGACCGTTAGATAAATTATAGATCGCGAAATCTGTGGAACATGTTCGACATCACAATAAACCTATTAAAATATAACCTTGTCAACCAAGAGTGCCGCTGCCACGCAAGCTACCACCTGGACGCTGCCGAGAATGACCAGTTCCAACTGCGAATCCATGCCGACGCCTGTCGCTTCGAGAATCGAGTAACCGTAGAATATTATGGCGTTAATGCCGCTAAATTGCTGGAAAAACATTAGACCGTAGGCCACGCCTAGAGTCTTCAACAGGGGCAATTTCATGAAGGCCGTGAGGTTTGATTTTTGAAATTTGCTTCTCTCCACTTGTTCCTATTTTCTCCCATTTACAGACACATGCATTAATAAAATCCGCGCGAAAGTTATTATTATTAAGTATTTTTATCGATTTTATTATTAACAAAATTAGAAACGTTTTATAAAAAAAAATTAAAAATTAAAAATTCTAATTTTTAGAATTTTAGAAAAAGATGAATAGGTAAGTTATATTTTAATAAGATTAAAATTAAATTATATTAGCAGAAATAAACATAAGTGAGATTAAGTCTAAATCACAAGTTTAATCAAATAATAGAAAATCAGGCCTTTAATAAATCTGTGAATTGATCAAATTCATAACAATGTAATCGCAATGTTTAACTAACCTTAAATGCATTTATCTCCAGCTCAATATCAAATTTAGATCCGCGAAAGAACTGCATAGACTTTCGCGCATCTTCTTCCCTATTTTTGATCAAATAGTACAACGGACTCTCCGGCACGTAGGACATCGTCACGCCGAACACGATCGGTGCGATGCAACAGAGGCTGGATATCGCGATCACGTTTCGTGTGAAACCGGTGACGTACACATATAGTATACCGATCACGAGCAGCAACTGGAAGAAGACGCCAGTCGTCCCTATTACGAGAAAGGAAGAACCGCATAATGAAGCTGCTACTCTTCTTCTTCTTTGCCTCTCGTCGCTCGGCTAAGCGACGGTAAATCGCACGCGCATTAGCAATGCAAGGAGAACGAGCTCGTGAGCTGAACGATGATAGGCACTAATAACATCGCTCCGCAAGCCGTCTTATTCTGTTATCCACATTATACCACGTGTCATTATTACGCATTGAATCATACGCATTTCAAATTGTTTTCATCTCACGACAATGGTATCCGGTTTCAGATTCTTCATATAATATCACATATACTTCTATTGTATAATACCGCATAATGTACTTCTATTAAATACCATTTAAATAGCATTTTGAAGTAGATAATATGACAATGGCTGCATTTAACAATTATTGTAAAATTCTTTAATATAGGATTGTCTTGCCCTTAATTCTTCATTGAATCTAAATGTATAATCATATTAAATATTTAATTATAAATCATATTAAATATTTTACATCCGATACAAAGCTTTTTCTGCTGAACGTAGCCATATCACAAAATTATATGTTACACGAAAAAAAATATTCGGTTGAATTAACTGGAAAATATTTCTGGTGAAAAATTAATAATTCAGAATTCTGGTTAAGTCTATTAGATTTCTGATTAAGTCTACTGAATGTTGATTATCTCGACTAGAATTTTAGTAGATTTAATCAGAAAGCTTGTAAATTTAACTTAATAGAATTTAATAGAATTCTGGATTGTTCATTTTCCACCAGGATTCTACGTAATTCAATCATTTTTTTCTGTGTAGCAATTTTTTTTCACATACACGAGCTGCAAATAAATGACTCAAGCCTATGACGTAAGTTATCTACAAGAATCAATGATTAATTGCAAAAAGACAATATACCTCTGATTTGTTTCTCGGAGATTTCTGCGGAGTACATAGGCGCAAGGACGCAGCACATACCGCCACAAGCGCCAGTCAAGATTCTGCCGATCACGTAGAATGATACCAGCCTACCCGCGGAAATAAGTAAGATCCAGCCAACGATGATGATCGGCACCAGGCCCATCATTGTCCACTTCCGGCCGATCCTGTCGATTAGCAGAGGCACGACGATAGTCCCTAACGCCGCGCCTGCCGGGAACACTGATGCGATCACATTTACCGCAAAGTCGTCTAACTTGCTCCTTAACATTTCGACGCACGGAGCGCTCCAACCGAGGCCGCATCCCAACGAGAATCCACCCATGCAGGCTACGCGAAAGAAGGAAAGGAGTTCGTTGACCGCAAACACGACCATCAGAATTTACGTTACACCTATGGCGATTTGTTCGCCCCGGCGCGTCCCGTAACGATTCTTTAAGCCGCGCTGTACTTCAATTCCCTCTACCCTGTCCCTTGTTCGACGTTTTTTTTTTCTCACCGGATGTTCATTATGGTGCTACGGCGGCATTTAATAATTCCGACATGTTCACCGATGTGCCCTCCGCGTTTTTCTCCCAGCCATCCGTCGTCGCCGTCATTGTCGTCGCGACGGTGCGATTGCTCATAGTCATTAACCCTTTGACTCTCTACATCATGCACATCGTTTGATGCACCGCAATTTAACACGCAAACACAAAAAAAATGCCACACACGAATATCACAAAGTTTCGAGGTTTCAAAGGTTATCCCGAAAAATTTACCAGCTCCCCTAAAATCGACTATCTTACGCAAAAGAGGGAACCTGCAGCAGCGGCGGCATATTGGGGAATCCTCCTATGAAACAGTTCGATGAAGGTAGTCCTCTGTTGCTCTGACATTCTTATTTAGGGTCGTTTCAAAACGATTAAACGTTGATTTTCGGTAATAACATCGAGAAACGACTGTGCCCTCCTTCGTCTTATTTCGTTAGCGATATTCATTCTTTAATTCTTCTTTCAGCTATATTCGTTCATAATAAGAGAAATACATACAATGTATCATTATTACGATTTTTGTAGCGGCATGATTTTGAAACGATGACACAATAACGGATCAAATTATGTGTATAATGTATAAATGTGCAAATTTTGTATTGTATTACTATGAGAAAACAATATGGAACAATTTTCAAGCATACAATCCAGGAATTATCGCGCAGTGCAGCCTCGATCTCTCAATCCTCTATGTTCATTTTTAATAATCGAGTCATACATACAGTATTTCATTATCCCAACGTTGCAGTTACGCGCATTGCACAATGGAAAATCGGTTAAAGCAGTCGTAAGGTGCTCGCGACCCGGTATACGACGGGAAGCCTTTTCCTCCATTCTCTTCATTTTTATCTTCATCACGTTCCGTGTAAATTCTATTCAAGTACTATTTCGACGTGCTTATACGGTCGTTTTTATAAGATTGCTGTGAATTACTCCAAATTGGTGTCATAATTTGCGTGATTGCCAAATGATTGTCTGCATGATAGAACTTTCGCTTCTAAGCGACATGAGACACACAAAGAACAATCGAACTCTTCTAAATTTTCACATTATTATGTGATATAAATAATATAAATAACGTAGAAAAGACTAGATGCGATAACAACAGAATCAATAATTTTCAAAAATAAAAGGCGAGCGTTTTCCTTGACATAAATTATACGTGTGTGCGTGTGTGCGTGTGTGTGTGTGTGTGTGTGTGTGTGTGTGTGTGTGTGTATAGAATACATATATATGTATAGAACTATTTTCCTATTTGGATGTTAATTTCAAACATTTAGTACTTCGCCCTTTGAACTACGTAAATGACCGTCCTCGTGTCCTGCAACTACAAGACAAGACGCTAATGGCGAAACAACATAACGGACACGCTAATTATAGCACCAATTATGTTTTCGCGAACTTGCAAGCAAGGGTCAGACGATCCTAAACTGTCAAAGGACACGATCGACGAAGCTGGCGCATTTTCGTGCTCCAATAAACTTGGCGACTCTCTCGCGTACCGTACAGAGCGACGGAGGTAATAGGGATAACGTCCCTTCCTTACGCCCGGTTACTTCGGCTAACGACATTCAAATTCCATTAAGGCGCTGCGATGTGCGCTTGACAACTTTTGGATTGCAGATCAACTCCTAGAGCGAAGGATTCTCCTTCGGCAATAAAACGATCGATACGAACAAGAGTGGAAACAGGATATTTATTTGTTACGTGACAGTTACATGACAATCATCTACAACTGTACTCGAAATGGCCCAAATAGATTACGAGGTTTAATGAGAGTCACGAACGTCGTAACATATCACACAAACACGCAATTCCGATACGTAATGTAATTAAATCCGCGGTAGCGTCCATTTACCAGATATTCGATTAACACGTTGAATGCTGTGATCGGTCATCGATAACTGGCACTGCGATATTGGTGTGTTTCCCTGATATGCAATGCATTGCATCAAATTGTATACGCATCAATAGAAAACAGATTAAACAAGATAACGAGTATATTTGCAAGAAGACAACATTTGCATATTACAGTATTTAATGCATTATCCATAATTATAGTTTTGTAAACATAGTCAATATTCGATCTGTTTTTGAAATAATATGAAAAAGATGACCTTACACGGTCAATAATACTGATCAGTAATATTAAATTAGCAGATAATACTGACAGAGTATGCATTAATATGTTTAATATTTCTACAATGTTACCCGATCGGTAATATTGATAATATATTTCATTTTAGTTTTATGTATAAAATCAATTGCAAACAAATCTGATGCTCGAGAATTAAAATCTAGATGATCGTCAATACTTTACGTCAATCCATCAATATTAACTATGATCAGTATTAACAAATACTGACATTTATTATTATTGATTATGTCACCTCAATATACAAATACTTTGATATTGTTTCATGTAAGTTATACCATATATTGTGTGATTGCGTGAACGAATACATCAATATTATTCTACTAATAATAGAAAAAACTTTTAAATTGCATATATCGATCTAGAATAAAGAACTATTTCTATACAAAATTCAATTTGCAGCCAATTCAAGGTTACCGTATTATTCTTGTAAACTCTTCAATTACGACGATTTACATATGTCTTCGATTAATTAAATTACCGCACGTCAATAGATTATATAATCTTATATATTGTTGTACGCACAGCGATTGTTTGACAAATGATCACGTTAAATAAAAACAGTTGGCAAATATGTTATATAATGCCTCAAATTCTTAAACTAGATTGTTTTTTTCTAGAATTTAATAGGATAACGATGATATTTTTTGCTTCTACGGTTTCTACTCGGTCAATTTGTATGAAAATTAGATGATGCTCAGAATCAAGTCTGATCAAATAATCCTATTCTGGCAGACAACAGCAACGAGCGAAGAGAATTAGACCAATATAACCGATAACAATAAAAGAATATTGTGTATATATGAATCTTGATCGGTTAGCTCGTATCGTAACGCGAGAAAGAAAAAAGCGATGTCTCTAAATGGAATTCCCCTAATGTGAAACGATAAGAGCCATCGCAATATGTGTGTCTGGAGAAAAATTTTCTGTTATTTGAGAGCATATTGTTCCCCCGACATATGAAGAATTCACCCAGTTACTACCCACCGCCCTCGCGAATTTATTTATAATGGAGCGCGATAGTCGTTCAAAAAACTTATACCGTTACTTTACTTACTGCTTATTTACTGCTTTTGAAGCATCTAAAGACAAGCGAATCTACTTCTTAAAGAACACGCATTATCATAAATCGTCATATCTATTATTTAGATAAACTTTACTCAGAATACAACATTAAAATTATCCTGCATTAAGTCGCCAGTTATTAATAAGTTTTAATGATATCAAACGACGATAAGAAAATAATAAGTCATATGTCGCGATCTAATTGTCATCGAGGTTGGCTTTCGCGAATGCGACAATCGTAATTGTTGTCAATGATTAAAGTTCTTAAAATTGCGACGCATAATTTCGCACGACGCAATAATTGTCTTCCGGCATTGCGTGCCAAGCTGCTTTTTACCGAACGAACGAACCGGAGAGAATATCTCTCGAGCACGCTATGTCATCGGAGAGTCCCGGGTCCTCCTCTCTCACCGTGAGAAAAGCTCATTTGCATATAAATATAAGTAAAAAGTGCATTTGCATTTAAATGTGCGACCTGGGGCCGTGGTACTCCCGCTCTCGCCAACTTCGTACTCTCGATCGAAAGTTAACGACGGATAGACCGATGATAATGACACACGAGGTTTAATAAAGATTTAATAAAGGCGAATGACTCTATCGGTTCTTCGAAATAATTATATTTTCATCGAAGTAAATATCAATATCGTGAAGGAGAATAAATATCATTTTATTATTCGGATGTTTTCATAAATATCCTCATCCTGTTTATAAGTCTAAGTTTAAAAAAGATCATATATTTTCATGGAAAAAAATCCTTATAAAAAAAAATCGTAATTGCTGGTTGAATAGATTGCTACTGGATATATAATCTAGATTCAGATCAAAACAAGCGAGCATGATAAATAAACAAATAAATAATTTCAATGAATAATATCGCTAGTATAATAATACCATCCGCACTTAATGAAGCAAATTATTCACTCTGTCTGTCTTCATTATCTATATTATTTTTTATTTTATTTTAGCTATTCAATTAATTTTGTTTATTTATATTAATTCACACATTCGCTCGTTCGTTTAATCTAAATCTAATTTAAAATTCAACTATAGATATTTACGCTCCAAATTTCGAGAGAAACTATGATCAGTCGCGGCAGGTTGCAAACAGAACTAGCACGTGTTGATGCTAACCGCGAAATCGGTCGGCAAGTTCTTGAAAGCGGATTTTCCTGCGAGCTACTACCATCGCGTCCAGCCATATGAGGAAAGAAGAGAACAGGTCGGTAACCACCACGATGCTATGCAGTTGCACGAATCGAGAAGCTGTAAGACGAGAAACGTTTAACCGCAAGTTGTAAGATATAAAGTAGTCTGCCGGCACGAGAAGCGCGATAACGTTTCAATTAGTTGCAAATGCAACTCGATCCGTACTCGGCCACAATACAAAGTACCCAAGTCGTAACCTAGAAGACCTCGACCTCGCTTAAATTGTTACGCTTGACAGCAAGTAATTAGTCTGACAAATTAGCGGCCGGCACTTATTCCGAATCCCGTCGATAAACGGAAATTTACAAAGGTATTTGCGCGGTTGAATTCAACCTACGAATTACCGCTGATGAAAATAGCGCAAAGTATCGATTATAAATAACTACGTATTTCACTTATGGCGAGTAAAAATCCGATACGAAATGCCGAGGCATCCAGTCAGAATCGATTATCGCGTTACCTCAAGCCGAAACTTTAGGAACATGCGTGCTCGATTATCCGCGGCATCAACAGTCACGAAACTCCAGTCGAGGATTATAATTAAATATAATCGTGCGTACGTGTTAATGAGATCTCTAGAAAAAAAAGAGCATATTAAATCTTCAGACTTCTCTCGAATTTCTCTCGTTCTCCAGTTTCTAGCAAACATATGCGACTTCTAAACAACTTACATAAGCCGCCTCGTTCAGCTACCTTGAAGTCGGTCGTTGCCGCTGACTCCCGCAACAACATCGACGTATAAGTCGAAGGTTTGCAACTCGCGACTGCCAATCAGCACACGATGTTTGCGTTAAACGAGTGTAAATTAAGAAACTGGAATTATTAACTGGAAGTAATTTCAGTTTGATAAAATATCAATTTTTTTCGACAACCGGCCTTCTCTCTCTCTCTCTCTCTCTCTCTCTCTCTCTCCTCACCCTCCCCCTCGCCATCATGCATTCAGAAATATAATTTTTTGCACACATCACGTACAATCAACACGTTTTTAAATGTCAATAGAAACGAATCGAACTTATTCAATATATCAAAATCTTGATATTAAATTTCAATCGACATTCTGATGTTAATCGATATTACTATATATATTCGTCGTGACTACTGAACCGGCACTTGAATGGGAATTAAAATCTTAAATTGTTATGATATTAAAATTGCTGTAGTTCATTTGGCTCGCAGTTTATTACTTTAATGGATACGAGTGTAAACAACCGAGATGAGAAAATGTCAAGGAACTTAAGAACGAACTTAGCATATGTACTTACATTCCGCTATAGCACTGCTCATATAATTTTCTGCTAGTTACATAAGCAAAGACGTTTCCTTACCTGCAAATAAGAGAAAAGAAATATTAATGATAAAGTAACGGAAAAAGCAAAATAATTTATCAGATAAATTGAATATTATATGATCGGTATATGTGGTCACTATATAATTTAATATATAGATTCACAACATGCATTACAACAATAAATATATATATATGTATACATTTTTTAATTTGCTCTATAATTATATTATCGCTATATTAATATAATTATATAATATTTTGGATAATTAAATTCATATAATTATAAATGTAATATATAATATTTTGGATAATTAAATTCAAATAATTACTTTTTTCTTTCTGACAAATTTATCTCTGAAAACAAGTGTCGCGAAATTTGTGAATATTGCTTCTAAAGTGAACACGTCAAAACAGCGTGCACGATATGAATGCAACAAAGCTGAGTGGTATTAAGTTCAATTCGAATGTTGCAGTTGATTTGCTTTTCACAGCTGAATGAACATTGCAGAATCTAAAAATAAAATCGCGTAGTAGCCGTTGGTATGTTTCATTTATCGAAACAAAAAGCTTGTATAATCGATCATAGCGAGCAACAAAAAGAAGATAAAGAAATGTCCTTCGATTTATTGCGAATAATTGCGCTTTAAAGTAAACAAAATAATATAAAGGGACTGCAATTTATTTGCTTTTATAATAATAAAATATTTTCAGTATAATACGTGACAGAGGTAAAATATATCTTTTATAAAATCAGAAAGTAGAATATTTTTTTCGGAACGTATAAAATATTATAAATATGAAAAGTGTTCTTAGAAAAATTTGCTGTGTTACTCGGATATCTATAAAAAAATTTTTTTAACTCTCACAAGTACTCCTAAAATAAAAAAAAAACTTTTGTAAGAATAATCCCTGCGAATCGATCTATTTGAACTAGTAAAATCTCCTGACAGGCATAAATCTAAAGTTTAAAAAACTCTGAATTGAAAGGTACTAAGTCGCTTTCACGAATTGTCAAAGAGTATTCGAGCGTATTGGTCGATCGATCATTTAAATCTCTCCCTTTTGTCGAGCTCTGTACCAGGTAGAACGATCCTGTTATCTTTTATAACACCTGTCCCTTCCATTAGGGATTTGCCCTTCTTTCAAAAGAAAAGGCTGTCACTGACCCATGCAGCTGCTCATTTTTCGACCTACGAATAGAGTAACTTTTAATTACTACGCTCCGATCATAACATAGGATTTATTGAATCAGTTTTTTTTCCATAAACTTCTTACTTTGGCGCATAGATTATTTATCACCTTTTACCTATGTAATTATATTACCTCGTTACGACTATCACGAACCCAAACAGGCTCGATTATATCACAGCGCTAATTAACTAGATTATTTTTTATTAATATTATAGTTATTTTAAATTATCTACGATAATTTAAGAAGAAATTATTTATATAGCATTTTGTGTTATAAATTCTTACAATCGACTTCATTAAAATTTCTCAAAGCAGCTAATTAAATTTTTGATAATTTTAAATAATTTAAATGTAATTTTGTTGTTTTACCAACGTCAAGAAATTATTAAATTCTATTTCTTTTCTGTTTTTTAAATTTGCATTTAATATTCATTCATAATAAATTAAAAAAAATTTGTCATTATATAAAATTATTATTTACACTTCTCGCTTCTTTCTACCGTCAAAAAATAAAATAATAAAATAGTTAGTTAAGTTAAAAATATTGTTTAATAGTATTATTATGAAATTGTTGAGTATATTAAAAAAAAATGTCAAGATAACAATCAAAATATAAAGTAAAATATAAAGTAAAATAGAATTTATGCTTATTTTACATCTTTTAATTACTTGCCTTGGCCCTCTTTCTTTTTATTCTTTAATATTAATTTGTAAAAACTAGCCTGGATCTACATTCATAGTTGAGTATTAATAAAATTTTATTTTAGTCTCTATATAGTAATAAAACAGAAAAATGTTTCAACACTGCAATTCCCTGATGTTTAAATATCCGATAGAATATTTTGATGGATACATTTTTCTCACTTCAAAGGGGACGAACGAATATTAAATATCCAAAGGCAAATAGAAAAAGCCATTAGATCCGTTTTAAAATGTTTTAACAATCTTCGTCGTACAAGAAACGGTGGGAAATTAGGAAAGCCAGAAGCGACATGGAAAATCATCCTCACGGAATCCGTCAAAGAGGCGCGGAAGCGAAGCAAAGGATTTCGTTTCCGGTCGATCGAATATTTTTTTCCTTTGTTCTGTGCCTTAGAGCGAATGCAGCCAGGATGCCGGAAGTATCGAGCGCAGATTTTCGACAGAAACGCCTCGAGGTGCGGAAATGGAGAGGGACGGCATAAAAGAAGGGAGACAAGAATGACGGAAGAGGAGAAAACGAAGATGCCTCGTGAGACGACAGCTGTCGGGAGTATTTCGCGAGTTTGGCTCCCAAGCATGAAAGAAAGAATGGAAGAGCGTGCGTGCACAAATTTTCTCTAAACATTTCTATCCTTTTTTCTAGATTTACATATACGTATCTTATTATAACGTCTAAATAAATTAAAAATTCATCTACTTATTTGCACTATTTTTTCCAGCCTTATAAAATTATTCAAATTACATAAGTGAAATAAATAATCTGTTATATAAATATATCTTCTAAAATAATAGCTCTTTCTCAAATTTCTGTAGACAATAAAAAGATATCCATAAAAGATTTTCATAACTTGAAAAAACGCAATAGTAAAATCAGCTTCATTTTCATTTCTCCATCATATAATTGTATACATGCATTAGCAAATCTGTTTCCTCGTTCTGCTAACCTTGCTCCCCATTTTTGTTTCCATCTATGTTGTCTCCCCTTATCTTTCCTGTTCGATCACTTCGTGTTGACTCTCGAGTTTCCATTCTCGCGTGCCACGAGATACATTAGCGATCCTTCGATCGTCCAGGGACCACGTTGCTTTCCCTGTGCCTTTCCAATTTCACGAAACGAAGGGACTCGTTCAACGTACAGGAAAAGCATTTTCCGAGTCCCACCAGGAACTCGTTTCGAATTACTTTTCGAAAGAAGGAAGAAAGGCGACATTCGGAGGGTCGAAGGAAAGAAATTGAGGATATTCGCTCCTCTTCGAAATTTGCATAGCCTATTTTTTCGTCATAAGAATTCACAAAAAGCAATGGCTGATTTAAAAAACGGAATATTATCGCGTGGATTTTCATATAATTTAAAATCACGCGTTTAAATTCGTGTATCGTATAAATTCGAGAATCACTAAATAATTCTCACGTCAAAAACGAGGAATACTTTTCTCTATCTATATAATATTAATAATAATCAGATATTATATATACCAATCTTGCTAGATACAGTTCAGAAAAAAAACTTTTTATAAACGATACGTTACATTATTAATAACGTTTTTCACTGGCAGAACTGGTGCGTACTCAGTACAAATTAAAGCTGTTGTACACTAATCTAATTTCAATGAAAAAATGAGATATCTTAATTAATAAAATACCCAATGTATATTTTATCAAATACCACAATAAAATGTATTGAGGATTCCGCGGTTTCGTTTCTATATTTTTATTAAATGTACATCTTTACGTCGATTTGTGTACAACAGCTGAGTGCGCACCAGCTCTGCCAATGAAAAATGCTATAAATTCCAAAGAAAGAATGCTTTATCATTATCAGTTAAAAATATCTTCGTATATATTATTTCATCAAATTATTAATTTTATTTCGTTATCTTATCATTACTAACCCAAGCGTACTATAATTATAAACATTTACAAGAACTTCAATCAATAATGATAATAATCATAATTTACATTATAGATAACAACAACCGGAATTTACATTATCTGCACATTATATCTCATAATACAATGTAAGAAATAAAGTAGCTTTATACATATTTAACACATTTTCTTTTGCAATATCATAAGGGAAAATCATCAATATAAATCATCGATAATAAGTTTCCTAAAATCCACTAAAATTCTGCTCAAAATAAGATGACCTGATGGTCTCGACTGTACACACACCATTGAAATAATCAGTGACATTTCACCGAAATAGCTTCGTTTCTCAAGACTCCAAGCTGGCGAAATAACAGAAGCATTTGGAGAACAAAGAGCACGGCGCGGATAACGGAGTTAGAGAAAGGATGACGACCGTCGGGGAAGTTTCGCAGTTCCCAAAGTGAATGGAGAGAAGCTAGAGTTCTCTTTCAATCGTGTCTCTGATCGGTTTCGGATCCTCGTCGTTCCCGTCGTCGATGCGAGTCCACTCGTCTTGGTACAACTCTCGAGAAAACTTTGCTATTAATCGAATACTCGTCCGATGTGCTTCTCTCTCTTCTATCTAGCTCCCATTTTATCACTCGTCGCGATAGATTGTACAAAAATGAGATTAGTGTCTAAAAATATAGTATACTTTAACTTAAAAAAAATACGTACTTTAAAAATAACGTAACATTTCACGTAACGAATCTATTCAATAAATTACCTATTACATAGTAATAGGTAAAATAGCTATCCAGAAAAGCAATTAGAAAATTACAATTACATCTTGCTGCCAATCTTGCTGCTTCTGAATTGAAATTTTACATTTATAATATTCTATGTAAACTTTATATTTCGAATTTTTATGAAAGTAAATTTTAATTAAGGTTTATCGAACACACGTGACATATGTTTTACTTCGTTCACAAAACGTAACAATTAAATAATGAAAAATAAGTAATTTTCTACTAATAACTTGTGATTCGTACGACTTTGAGAAATGCGTAGACTTCTTCTTCCTGCGTCCAAGTTACCAGAAGGCAAGGGACGCGATTGTGACAAGAAGAGAGATATAGCCATCGATATCACACACTTTCATTTCTCGAGGACAAAGGGACGTTCCATGAAGGGAGGATTATGACTGATGAAATACCACATTAAGGGTCCCAATACTCTGGATTCTAGAAACAGGCGCGCACCTGCCACTCGTCCATCCTCAATCCGGACTCTTTTGGCTCCTGAACACTGGACGGAATGGGATTGTTTCTCTCGTACTCTTATTTCGCCTATTCCCCTCACCTCGCGACGCGCATCGGTCACGAATTTCATCTCTCGAGAGAGTAGACAAGCGTATCCGATAGCCGCTTATTGGATTTAGCAAGAAGAAAGTAGTATTTCCCTTCATCGCATGATGACGCGGAGGGGTGGATTCTTCGTTAAGGAGATTACCAGGACGAATAGCAGCGAAATGGAACGGTGTTCGATGAACGTTAATGTACATTAGAGATGTACATCAAATCAAATGCAGAATTTAATTAAGTAATATCAAATGCGAGAGAGCGAGGAATTATCTCAATTGGAATTATTCAACGGCGCGCGATCAAAGTGATTAAAGGTCTTCATTGGGAAAACGAAAATATACACGTATATCTACGCACATTTTGCTGTCATAAATTAAAAATTGTTCATTAATTTTTTTAATGACACGCACACAAATGTGTAAACAGATATCACTTCGTAGAAAATTATCTTCTCTTCTTTTTGCATTTAAAAAAGATACTATTTTTTTGTTCTTATATGAAGATATCTCTCGAAAAAAAGTGATCTTCGTTTCTTGTTTTTATCATTGTTTTTCATTTTCAAATGCTGTTATTTTATAAACTTTTAAAATGTTCACAAAAGTTGAGGAGTTTACATATCGATTATGTTAATTTCAGAAGGCGTCTTTGTTCCTGTGGCACGTGTCCCATTGTCGTCAACAACGAAAGGATCAGCGGATCAGCTGCGTCCCCAAAATACTAGGGTAGTAAGAGACTGCATCCAGAGGATATTTATCAGCAAGAACACAATATAACACAGTGACTCGTAACATCTTTGTTGTTTACCAACGTCAAACAAGAATGAAATTATTCACTTGTGTTACGCACTGTCCTTGTCTCGAAAAACGCCCAAAATAGCAATACGTTAACAGGAAAAGCAAACTGTCATAAAACTATTTTCGTGTATATTATACAGCTCGTAATATATTTTTACAAATTAATCTTAAATCTTCAATTGCGGAATAAAAACAATAATCGTAACAAAAAAGTTATTGGAATCTTGTGTGAAGAAAGGAAAATAATTACAATGTCAAACAGTAATAATAAAAGTGATAATAGTCATAAATAATTAAAGATGCAGCCAAATAGATTTAAAATAAATTTTCGAAAGATGTTTTCAAGATGAATCAATTTTCGAGAAAAAAGAGATTTATCATCTATTAATTTATCTAAATTTCTATTCTTGCTAATATGATGTATAAGAAATTAATGTACTGGTGAACATATCTATAAACTGTAAATAGATTTGCATAAAAAAGATCATAACTTATTCAGTCTCATATTTCATATCTTGCGGTTTTATTTTTATGTAAAAATATGATAATAATAAAACATAAAACATACACAGGTGTAAGTTTAGCATCATAATCGTATTTTTCAGCAAAAAATAGAACGATGTCTTGTAATAGCTTACAAAATTAGAAAACCAATTTTATTTGTGTTCATAATTGTTATAAATTTCCAAAGTCAGTTCCAAAGAACACTGACATAAATGATATAAATGCATATATGTACACTTGTGTATAGATTAACTGAATGTAGAAACATCCAAATAGCTTATTTTACTTATTTTATATTCGTCAAGAAAAAAAACAGCAGTCGATATACATAATGATATCGGCTTTCAAGACAAGAAAACACGTGACATATAATAATTTCAAATTTTCTGTCACATACACCAGAGATAATATAACTACTATATCAGAATCAAATATATATAAAAAGTTTATTTAAATCAGAAGAATTAAACCACGTTATCACGATTATATTTCATTCTTGATTATAAATAAAAGTCATCATTAATGGCAATAACCTTATTTAAATCACAAATAAATGTGCAAGATAAAAAAGGTCATCGTGATTATATTCATCCGGTTGTTTGAATGGAAAAATATTTGAATAAATATTTAGGAAATAAATGTTTAGGAATATAAAAGTAGTTCAGTAAAAAAAAAATAGCGATTCTATCATAACTAAATTCAAAACAGAAAACATCATTTTGCTTGATATACATCGTTTTGTAATAGTTGTGAACTAAAGATGCAAGAAATTAAAAAATGAGATGTAATAATTCATATTTCCGATTTATCCACGATTTATATATTCCATTATTATTCCCGTAAATATTATTTAATATACAAATTTGCAAATATATCGTGTAGATATTACTATGCTAATAAAGAATGTGATTTTTTTTTTTTTTTTTTAAGTAACTGTTCGGTTATTCCCAAAAAAATATCTTTGCCCCTTCGCCCAACTTATATGTATAACGATCCTAAAAAATTCGGAACTGTCACTCGGACATCATATCCATTAAAATCTGCCCTTTATTGTAGGATCTATCATATACCATGACTGTCCTACGGATGTCGAAGGGTAAAATCAGCGCGGTCGTGTGCTGACGTATTCGCTCGCGTTATACCGACGTGACCCGCACACGCTTGAAAAATTGTCTGAAAGCTCACGTCGCACGCTACTCAAACGAGAAAATCCGGCCCTTCTAGAATCCCTTTGAACCTGTCGATCTTGCCATAAGGCAGGAGCGAGCGAGTGAGCACCGAGCTTCCTATTCTGGCACCCTCGTCGTACCTCCTCGACACGTCGACGATTGCCAATGCTCTCGGTCTTCTGCTGCTTTCCTCTCCCTTTTCTCTCTCTTCTTTCACGACGAAACCCATGAAATCGCGTCACATTCGTAGGCAATCAAGCAGTAGTTTCTACCCAGGGATCTACTCCTGGGAGACCCGGTCTTAACTCTCTATCTCTCTTTCACTCTCGCTCCGTTACCCTCCGATCGTCAAATCGAATTCATCGTGGCGCATTAACAGCTGTCGTGGCTGATCATGGATCGTTACCGTTTCGTTGGCTGTTCCGAAATCTGAACAGCCCAGTAAAAGAGCGGGTGTCACCAGGGACACGTTAGCACAAGAGAGAAACATGTACCCATGACGGCGCACGTCCGTCTCTTTATCCGGTAACAATACGACGAAATGGCAGAGGCGGTGGGGGTAGTATTCGATCTACCCGAGGAACAAGATAGAAAAACGGTGAGCGATGGTGGATAATAGTCGATTGATTTGGCGATCGTCGCGCGTTGACAGTTACTGCAGAAGCGAGAAAAAAAGGGATGACGTCAATTGAAAATTAATCACCATTGTAAAATAATCCAGAGGACTATTAAAAACGATAGGATCTACGCCGAAGGCTCGTAACTACAAACCGTTCCGTTAATCAGAAGCATAAGTGTGCGTTTAATACCGCGATGACAATCAGTCAACGGATTAAGATTTCGCGTGCGAAAGTCGGGACAATCTTATTTATTTCACTTTTGTGATGAAATGACGCGTTTGCTGTGCGCGAATCGATTTGAAGCTCGGCTCATCTCCTTCAGCTTCCACGACTTTACTTATATCGAGTTTAATACCGGGAATCATGCGAAAGAAATCATAGTCGTGTTTTGCGAGAAGACGTTTAGATACAATATTACTACAATATAACTGATTCATATAACAAAATATTATTTTTCTTACTTACCACTATCGCTTTGTTGCTATCTCCAATTGAAATAATAAAAAGACCTGCCAAACAGAGCCCATCCAATTATTGCGCATCGCGCATAATAATTGCACAGTATAAGCCGATATACCGGCTCTCCTCGTTTCTTGGCTTGCAAACAACTTACATAATACCGTATATTTATCCGGTGGCATGAGTTTACTGCTCTACCGACACCGTTTGCCGCGCGCGACGTGTGTGTTGCCACTTGTGTCCACTCGTCAGTGAAAAATGTATTCATTATGAGTACTTACAACTCGGAATCTCATTAAGAAAATGTCTAACTGATACCCGCAAGTCTTAACGCCTCGTTGAGAACATAATGTAATAAAATTGTTAATAACCTAGGTCACAACAAGCAGTTCATTTATCTATGTATGATTACTTCTATTTCCGAATACATAATTCTTTTAATTAGTCTCCTGACAATATCGCCGTTTTCACAATCAAGCTTTGGAGCGGCCTTAATCGTACGAGATCAATCGCGTTACGCGTACTTGAGAATTATTTATAAGAATATTCTCACAACACATTTATTACAAGTGTTGTAAACAGAAACATAAAGAATACCATATCGTGCTTTTTGACTACAAATAACTTAAAAATAATTTTTTTTCCCCTTTAAGCGCAAATTATTCAGTAACAAGAAACTGCTTATCTGATAAAACATATCATGAATTATCATTTATAATAATTAAAATTCTTTTACTCTATCTGCGTTAATGCAAGACGTCTTACGTATACACTAAGCTATTACTATGTATTTTTTCCACACAATTTAAAAATACATTGTATACAGCTTGTCCGATAAACATATCTTGATTCAACAAAACAATATTAAATATGGGATGATAAAATCGCTTTCGAAACAAAGTTAATTCGTCATAAGAGATAATCACGTTTGGTGTTGCCTTGTACTTAATACGTCGCTTTTCGATAAGTAATACGGTGACGCAGAGAGGCACACGCTATTACCTGTCGACTCGAATCTTGTTGGGCGAATGACAACATAACATACAACGGCCTTGCATATGTCGAAACATGCCGGTATCAAAACAAACACCAAGGCCGAACGCTTACAGTCTCTCTGAAGAAATATTTAAATTTCTACAAAGTAACTACGCACATTCTGTTCCTTGTATTTAAACTAATTTATAAGTAAATTATTATTGCACGTTTAAACGTTGCGTTTCTAATAACAAATTTTTAACTATTACGCGAATTATTTCTTTTTTTTAATAATATTTTAAGTGATGATTTATTTGCTTCAGATTTTAAATTATTCAATTATCATGTTTAAAAACTAAAATGCATGTTCGTTTAATAAAAAAAAGTAAGCAAATTACTTTATTATTATTATTATTACATTCAAACTTTTATCCAAAACAGGAATAGAATTACAATTTTATTAAATTGTAATTATGATAAATCGAAAAGATCAAATTAGGTATGATCATTACAAGAAATATCTATCATTACAAGAAATATCTATTTATCGTATTCTTTTTTCATAATTTATTAAAAACACAATTTTTTTACTATCTTCAAAAGGTAAGAAAATTAGAATCGTAATAATAAAATAATTTTGATAAGTTCTTTTCCAATTAAAATAAATTTGATTTTTTAAAAAATCTTTAATAAATAATTAATTTTAATACCATAACGTGTACATGTACATGTACAATATTGACATTTCGACGTCGATAAATTTTATTCTCAAGTTTCTCAATTGAATTGTAATTGCAAATACAATTATATCGAATATCAAATTGGCTCTCAAGACGTATTTATTAGATATTATGCCTCTTTGGTTTCAGTTGAGTTCTTCAGCAGGTTATAAATATGAACCTGAGAGCGTTTTCAATCGTGCACGATTGTTTCTTCTGCTACAAGCTACATATGTCGCATATCACGATGACGATGTGCTAAATACGGCAAGGGAGCGTATAAGAATAGAATCAGCGGCGCCAACAAACTATATTACTAACCTAGGCCAACGGAAAAGCGGCTGTCACTTCCCGTCGTCGTAGTCGTCTTGTACGCATCAGAGGGCAAGGCCCGCTACTCAACCGAAAGGTCCACGCGATTGGTCGACCTCCTTGTGCCACGAAATCGATTTGTCTTACGTTAAAGACGTGAGGTGTCATGACTTCTAGGACGAATCAATTACTTCGCGCCAGAAACTCGTTATCCAATTCAAGCGCGCATCGGAGGTCATAATACGACCTGCTACTACTCAAGATAAATTCAATTTTCTCAGAGGCTTGCAGCCTCTCTATGTAGACTCTCTCACTCAACATAGATTTTTATCAGATATAGTCCGGTTAAATATTTCGCTTTATTTTTTTCAAGATAATATCCGTGTTCAAAAGAAAAATTGAAGTCTGTTTTCATAATGTGGTTTTATTTAAAAATTAAAAATTAACGAGAAATTTATCAATGAAGTTTATTCAAGGTGGTAACTTTTAACCTTTAGGTAACCATATATTGAAAATTATCTTTCTATGCTATTTTCTATACAGTTTTAATATTTGAATTATCATTTATATTAT
>NW_017259583.1:2211210-2245562 GCF_001594045.1 Atta colombica | reverse complement strand
TATAATTATAATATATAATTATAATTATAGTTACAAATATCAAGCAGTTTTCTCTCAGTATACTTTTAGAATAAAAATGTTCAATGCAAAAATATAATAATAATTCTGACAGTCTATAAGACCGTTTTAATATCATTCTATTCTAGAATAATAAAAATTCTTAGCAGTATCACTTTTTTAGATTTGCGAGAGAATCATGTTAAATTTGTATAATACATGAATCGTCTAGCAATTAAAGAAAATAGCAGTAACATTCTGCTGGATGTCGAAGCAGACACGTTACTCACTCAAAATGCATATTGTTTACTAATAAAATTAAATTTAGATACAAATTAGGCCGAGCACGCAAGCTTGATCGTAGCGAAGTGTCGCTATAACTATTATGTTGAGTTACCTCCCGACGCTGATCGGGATGTGCTAGTTGGCAACCGTCATCGTTAACAAGACAGATCGTTGGCTGGTGCGTCAACCACGTCTAAATCTCGCAGCGTTGGACATCACGACTTGAACTATCGTCGAGCCTTAAATGCGATCACGTTTCATCCACGTCGTCACCGACGCATATTGTTACGTTCCCAATAATATACGGTGAAAATCTTATCGCTGGTCCAGCCGTGTCGGTTACAACTTACGGAGGCATTCGCGTGGGTTTGTAGCGTGAAGAGAATACGTAACGCCATAATTACTAACCTACCGCAAAAACGTTTGCCCGCGTGCCGTGCGGCGCGCTTGGTAACAGGACTCAGCAACTCCTTAACGAAAGATAACATTTTACTGTCCAGTGATTATAACATGCACACGAGATACAGACAGTTGCTAGTTGAATCTTCATATAGATTGAGGTGACAAAAAGAAATTTAATCGACGTGGAAGAATTGTTTGGTTCAGTCGAATAGGATAATCACAATCATCATGCTTTATCAAATTAAATCAAATTAAGCTAACTTAATTTATCAAATTAAGTTAATTACTTTAAAAAGTACTCCTATCAGAAATATTTTTCAACTAATCGTGATAATTACGATTAATTTCAATAATTTAAACTTAAAAGTGAAAATAAACTTTTCACATAAACTGTACTTATGTGAAAATTCATTTATTTATAAATGCATAAATAAATTAAAAAAAATAAAATTTTATAATTTATTCATTATTTTATTATTTATTTACCATCTATTTTAAATTTTCAAATTATTAAATAATAAATTGCAAAACGTCATCATTCACGTTTGTAAAATTCTATTTACAGTCACAGTTAGATAAGCATCGCAAGTGACACGTATACTTGCAACGTGCATTTTATATCCAGCGACTTCCTTTCCGGCATCAACAGATAATAATACGGCAACGGATGAAAGATACTCGATATTAAAAATAAAATATCGTGAGAGAGCGTGCTTAGTCACACGCACACACGGGACGCCTATTCTCGTCGGGTATGCTGACATGTGTAAGAATAGAGCCGGTAAATAAGCTGCAGTGTAGAGAGCGCCGATATTACTCACCTAGCTCAACGTTACGGCACATTGCCGAGCCGACCCTGACGCAAAAGTAACAGCGCGTGCGTTTAGCGTAGCGCGGTCGTTGACTGATTATGTGCGTTCGGTGCAAGTGCACGCAGACCTGGCCGCTATTTATCGGCCAATCAGACTTTACCAGACGCACATTGAGGGTCGCATAGTCGAATTCGATGAATGACGATATGTCAAACGCCTTGAGAAAGATTTGCCGGGAGAACTGGAAATGCGCGTTTTATTTATCCCAAGATTTTCAATAAAAGCACTGGAAGTTGGACTGGTTGCCGAGATTTGCGCTGTAAAAATCCTACAAAGACGAATGTGCAATTCGCAATCGACATGAAAGAAACGCAACCGAGATAACTTCGTAGAAGCTTCACGAATGTGCGGGTGTCTCTTTTGCACGTATAATGAAAAATATACTTAGCTATATCACGTGTCCGGTAACGAGATATTCTGCGTCGTGGAACATTGCGTCATGAGGAGATTAAACTTGCTTCAATGTAAGCGTTTATTATCGCATCATGACATAGTTCGATGTTGACGTGATTTATATTGTTTTTTATTACTTTCCGAAACGCAATGCGAATTCCCGTTATCATAAATTTCAACAAGTGTCGCACGGTTGTATTTGGTCACACGACTGTCCCACGATAGTAGCTTCACGAAAAGAGCAATGGATCCTATTAGATTTCGCTGACCTTACGACAAACGCTGTCATTAACATCCAATTGTGATCCCCTCGGAAACCTCGGGGTCGAGAAGGAGAGAGAGAGAGAGAGAGAGAGAGAGAGAGAGAGAGAGAGAGAATAAGATCAACTTGAACAGTTGCTTCTTTCCAGACACGATTCTCAAGGATTTCCTTCGCTATATATAATGCACTCTCATGCTCCAATACGTGCAAGGAACGTACAACAAGGTCGCAGCAGCTTCAGTCATGATGCTGTTCTTATCGCGATCACCTCCTCGGTCGACATTATCACATCGACGACGTGTGAAGATCAGTGCGCGATGAAGAGCATTCCTCTGCGGTAAGGCCTTCCCATTTCTTACTGAAGTTACCTGTTGCTTATATAAATAAAAGATAATAAACGCGCGCGCGAGTGTGTTATTATTCGCTTCGAGGTCACGCATCAAGCGTGTAATTAAATTAATCGGGCTGGAAGGCTACCTCATAGTCGCAATTGCACGATGACGAACCTAATTGGTTTTACTGACTAACCGACACTTATCGAAACCGTTTTTACTATTTCACGTGAGATATTATCGTACCTCTTTTTCTACCATAGCGGGTGTTTATTTAAAACGTACGTAAGAAAACCATAATTTATTTGCTTAGAAGTAAGAAGTTTATAATTCAACGAGTTTCGTCTTAAAGCGTGATACAGAGGTCAGTATTCGTAGTGGATTCTTATATTTGAGATTATCTTAAGTCTATTAGATTATCTTCAGTCTTAAGATGACAAACCAAACCCTAGAAGGTTGTATTAACATCTTGAGACATTAAAACGATTTTAAAATAAAAAAGGATAATGAATACTATATCCACAGTATTTATTTACGTTGCTGGAAAGTATTCTATAAAAATAAAATCCATTGGCTATATTATTAAGAAATTCAATCATTTGAATTCTGCATTAAAGTAAGATTACTTGATCTGTCCGTAGTGCTTGAAATCCCCCAAAATTTCTACGTCTAAAGCTGATTCTACAATGAACCGGTAATCGGTAGTCCTAAGTCTTACCGGTGAATCGGTCGAGTTGGCCAACAGCCAACTTGTACGACTAAGACTATCAATTTTCTTAAGACTAATCAAATTCGACTTTACTTCTTCCCATTAATTGAACTAAACTCGCTGTACAACTAGTAGATGCAAAAAATCATAGTCACCTATTTAGGTTAAAATTGATTAAGATTAAGATTGACTTAAGATTTCCGACTCATTGTAGAATCAACGTAAAAGTCGACAACTAGGAGACACTGTGCGATGAAATAGAAAGGGGATTCTAATTCGGGAGCATCGCGATATTAGAAGGAGCCACTATCCTCGTGATAATTTATCGAGATTGCAGCACTCACGGGACTCCGTCCATGTTTTCCTTCACGTGAATAATCGCCACCCACTTCGTCCGTCGGGTATAGTCGGGTAATTAACAGAGAGAGAACTCGGTCATTTTCACATGTGCGAACATGCATTCAAGACAGTAATAACACTCACATCGTTTTATTATCGTACGCCGCGATATTAAAAGCCAACTATTATGATATTACTTTAATGAAATGATGAATGCTTCTCTTTTGCAAACATATATTAATTTGTAAGCTCGGCAAATAAAAATTTTATCTGGATTTTATGTAGAGTTTTGTCGTATGCAATAGAAAACAATTGAATGCTGTTAAATGAGATGAGATATATCATTTTAATGATATGCACTGTAGGCTATTTGGTTTTACAAGAGGCGACTCTAATTAACTCAGCAAAATTAACGAGACTAGGCATCTCCGTTTAGAAGTATTAGACATCTTCGCAGATTAGACTCTAACCGTTCATTTCATGAATTACAGTTTGCGGTACAGTTTCGCGTAGTAAATCCTTTAAGCCGGCGATAAGCATCGCCGTCGACTAGTCGCTCGGCGATTTATAGCTCGCGAGGGTGCGTAGAGCTCGATAATTAACGAAACCTCGGAACTTTCGACGAGGTATAACTTTTCAATAGGGAGAATAGCCTGGGCCGCGTGAATTCATGCAAGACCGGGAGAGAAGGCTGCTGCACAAGAAAATTTTCGGCTATTGTCAAGATCCTCACAAATCCGCCGGATGTACTGAAAGTTTGGAATTACCATGTGCTGGAGGATGTGCTGCGCGTGGTTCGACCCAGAACCACTATCGTGCGCCGTAAGGGAGATTGTAACATAGTATAACGCACGCTGCTCTTATGGCTGGACGCATACTAAAGTCGAAATAAATTCCGGCTAAGTACGCGAAAAGTTTTAATGGTCTCGTGGTATTTACGCGAAAGCGCAAGAGTCCTCTCTCTTTCTCTATCTCTCCTTTATTCGTAGGGGATTTATGAGTCGTGTTGCAACTTTCGCTTCGTGCATCGCATTCCCAAGCACAAATCTGCGTCCGAAAAGACCCAGAGTCCCGTACTTTATGGCCACGATGTTTTTGCAATTGTATCTTCGGTTAGAAGAATGCGAAGTGAGAAATGTATCGTTTCGAAAGACGTTCCGGCGAAACGATTATTTTTGTAGCTGATAAAAGAAACCAAGTATTTTGCACGAAACATTTCTACTTCTTCCATAGCTGCATTTCGTTATGTAATTTTTGTAGTTTCTGACTTTCTCACATGTGAGCTTTCTAAAAATAAACATCGAAACTATATATATATATATCGGTGCAAGCCGTAGACATGCCAAACATTTTTACAGGTACCGATGAAAGATAGCAGGGAAATATGGCGCTTGGAAAATATTTCTCGCGCGTTTGTCGTTTTCGTCTTATAAACAGGTTCTCCCGCATGTATGGTGCTATGTGCGAAACACGGTATTTCGCGAGCTTGGCGAGGCCCGATAAAGAGGCGGCCTATCGGCGACCGACATGCGGGAGAACCGTATGTCTCGTCTCGTAATTCTCGTCTGTAAAGGAAGCAAAGCCGTCGGTTAGCTGTAATTGAATAGCCCCCCCAGGCCCTAGGAAGCACGTTCCTTCCGACTGTCGTATCGCGATTGTCCCAGGCAATATGCTCGCAACCCATGAGAGACAGCTTATCGTGTAAGTAAGAAATATAGGGTATGAAAATCTAGATAAATATCTCTCAATACCTGCCGCACCTGAGGATCAGCCATACTTTTTATTGTGTAATTATATAGAACGACTCGGATCAACCATGTCGCTTCCTGTTCACAGTGGGCACTAATAATGAGCGTAAGAATTGTACTTGCAAGAAAAGAAATAATACATCAATATTATTAATATTATCAAGATGGAAGACATTACGACACACAATAAATGTTTCCGTCCATCATACAAATATATTTGACATTATGACTACTTTATCCGTTCTGATAAAATTATTGTTGGAAGGAATAGAATTGTGTTCATATGTATGATGTATTTCTATTCTTTATTCCCAGCGGTACACTTTATAATCTGTTATCGATTATATTCGCATGTCACATGGCAAAAAAAAAAACAAATTTTTACAGACACTTTATAGTGACAATTTAAGAATTTTATTACATTTATATGATATCGTTAAAAAAAACCGTAAACAAAATTCTCTTAAAAAAAAACTCTTAAATAAAATTCTAATACAGCAAAATACATTAAAAAACTGCTACAGATATTTATAATATGATGTAAAGTAAAAAATAAAAAGAATTTATTTTCAATACCTGTATTTTTTTACATCGCTCTAAAATCTAACTAAAATATAAACTGAAATAATAATCTTTTTTTTTTTGTATTCTTCTCTGCATGCGCTCTACTTTTGAGACTATTTACGGAAAGAAACATTAAACGGAGGATAAAGTTTCCATGTTATGTTATGCTAATTATACTCGGCAATGCCCCGTGTGTAGTAACAGTATCTCGCACGAAACCTAAGGCGAAGTATTTGTACGTGTCTGGCGGGCAACCGAACAATTCCTTGGCAGTGAACGTGCCCGACGTGATTCATGTCGCGTCTGACTGACCTGCGACAATGTTTCCGGGCACGCGACTCTAAAATACACTCCGTCGATATATGGTGTGGTAGATGCGTGAGAGCAGATTGCATTAAATGTCAATAGTGATCGCGACCTGTTCGCATTAAATATGACTCATCGGGAAACATATCTGAACGAAGGAACCTTGGGCGCCAATGCAAATTTCTTTGGTCTCAATTCTCTTATATATCCGGCGCTTATTTTTCTAGTGCGTATATCTATAAATTCTTACGATAAAATCAATGTTTTTTAAATTAACACTGAGTTAAAGAGTATTAATAGATACAATGTTGTGACAATTTCGATTTCAAATGATGCAATCAAAAAGTTTACTCTGAAAATATGATAGTCGTGGGACAACATTGTATTTCCAAAAATTTTAATATAAATCTCCTTCATTCAATCAATTAATAAAATTACAATAAAGTATAAAACAAGTTTGATTAATTTTACTGAAGTGCATAGTAAAAATCTTTAAAATATTGTATTGTACACAGTTACCATATTTTCGGGGTAAATTTTTAAAACAAAATTCTCTCCGTGTACAGAGGATTTGCTGCTGTAACTAATATAAGGACGCGATAGCAAAATATACATGCCTGTTACGGATCAATTTATTTAGCAACATGAAGTTAATTGTTATATAGTTGTCAGATATGTCCGTGTAAAAGAAAATTGTCTCTACCACAGCTAAATATGGTTTGCTATACTTGCTACCAAATTATCTGCTACACAGAAAACGTTTGCTGCAATGATAAATACATCGACATAATAGCAAAATGCTTATATGTTACAATGATAATATTTAGGCCTCACAGCTAGTAGAAATTAAACTTCGCAGATACAACGTTAGATGTCAGTATAATATTACTGAATTAGCTGCCAAACCTAATTTTTAGCTGTGGCAACTAATAGTTTTTTTCCGTGTTGATTTAATAATATTAGATATAGATGAATAATTTGCACATGATTTGTTTGCATGATATTCTCATGACTATCTGTATCATGTAATTAAATAAATCAAACCTATAAATCTTTATTTAAGCGGAAAGAAAACACGCTTTTGTAATGCTCGTTTATGCGTGCATCACAATATGGTAACCCCTCTGATAGTAACCGCGGTCTTCCACCTTTGTATGAGCTTCTTTGAGCCACTCACTTCTCGTTTCACGACGTAAAAGTGACAAAACGCCACGATTACCAGGAGGCTATCCCACGGGAGTGTGCCATGGATAGCTGACAACACGACCGGGACCTTTTTGGGATTAACTACCGTAGTGAGGGCTGTTTTTCAACCTGACCATAGAGCCCGTTACATCCTCGTACTCTTTAATATCCACTTTTTTCCTCAACGTAAACGCGGAGAATTTTGCCCCGAGACCCGTTTATTCCATAGAAAAGGCGCCCTTGAACCCAAGTTAAATGCAGAGGGATAACGAAATCTTATTCGTCATTTAACTTGAAGTGGATCAAAGATTTCGCTAATGAAATTTCCGTTTGCACCTCGTTCACAAAAACAGATAAATATTATTAAAATAACGTGCAAAGAGTCGTCCATTTAAATTTTCGCTAAAGACAACTTATATATTAGATAATGAATGTACATTACAAATATATAGATATTAACAATTAATATATATTATAAATAAAATGAATATAAATGTATAGAAATAATAATATTAACATATGGTACACTACATATATATTTGCATGTTTTGTGCAATAGTTTTAAATAAGTATTCCTAATTCACATTCAAAATAGCATTCCGTTATGTTGACATCCGTTACGTGAAATGTAATTTCACCAGATTATCCGATTTACCGTCTTTTAATCTTTTAATAGCATAGCGGTAAATATGTTCGCAATCGCAATCGTCGGCAAGATTAAATACACGTAACGGATTGTCCGAATCATATATTTTCTACAAATTATCAACGCTCCCCTTCAGAGATTTATGATTACGTTTGAAAGGATCAAGGCGTAACACCGGTGATTTTGCTGATAACGATAACCCATATCCGGGATTACTCCGCGCAATTACTTAACGCCTTAAGAAGCCCGGGAAGCGACGCCGTCGTTCCCGTCGTTTGCATATAAAGCAGAAATACGCAACCTCCTCCAGCCAGATCGCCCAGAAAACCTACGTGCTACGTGCCACGGCATTCTCCCTTCGACTTACATGGCATGAGAACTCGATTAAAAGCGACTTAAGGCTCGACTTACGCTTGTGAAAGTGGTCGAGCCGACCGTATCCTGAGATTATCTCCCGCGAGATATCCCGCGAGAGAGCATCTCTCGCTCAAGTTCGCTGGACAAAAGGGGTGATTATTATCGAGATATCGAGCTCCGAAGAAACGGAGCTCCGCAAGCAGATAAGTCGTTTCGATCTTTTAAGATTCAACTTACAGACATAGCTTCCCGTGGGTTTATTCGTTTTATCGTTATTTTTATTCCTTGATTGAATTTATTCCCGAGTTCATTTATAAAGTATAAAAAAAATTAACTAATGTTCCAACATAATTTCTTTATACGTATCTAACTCTCTCTAAGATCTTGCAAATACAAATGTAGATTAAAAGATAGATTTAGTGCAAAAATATTTATTTAAATTTATCTCTGAACAGATTCATCTAACGGTCGCATTACGAACGGCAATAATTCTTGCGCGAACGAGATAAATGTGTAGGAAAGATGTATGTAGATGCAGCTGCGCGATCCATTCTCAAGAAGTTCAGAACCGAGATGCCGTAGGAACTTAACGCGGACAATAACCGCGTCTAGGCCGGATACAAGCCCGTCCGATAATGGAAATTTATGTCGTCCGTGTTGGAAGGGCACGGAGATCCTTCGAGAGAATCCACGACGTGATCGTGAAATTCAATGGCCAGCGAGATCTAATCGTTATAGACGAAAACATCAACGTTGTCGCTTGATTCGCGATTTGCCTGTGAAATGCTACAACGATAAATGTCATAAAATCTTATCGAGATATCGATCTGCATTCCAAACGATTTTATATTAAAAATTTGATCTTGATGTCCTGATAAGTTACAATTGCTACATGTGTGTTACCTTTCTTGTTCACCTAATTAACCTTCAATTAACAACTATGAAAAGTATACCAAATTATAAATTCAAACAGGAACACTTGAATTCTTATTTGAAGTACAGAATGCAAGTGTACTTTTGCCTTATGTCGAATCGTTAATAAAGAAAGGTTCAAAGTTTTTTTATCTACACTTTAGAACCTTATAGTAGGAATCACACAGATTGTACAGTTTAAAATTTTAGCTTCGAATCCATTACTGTAGTTGAAGATTAAATACATGTTTAAAGAGAAACATTTAACAAAAATGTTTGTTGAAATATGAATTTATAAAAATCTACAAAAATACATATGCAGAGCTCATAAAGTTCGTAAAGTTGCATAAATAAAGTTCATGTAACAAATTTCATTTTCCAACAATTTATCACAACACACTATTACAATGCAATTATTACATTATTATTTTATTACCATAAAATAACTAGAATCAAACGAAAAAAGAAATTATACTCGGTAATCTGATAATCTCATTAAACACAGTGTTTAAGAGAAAATTATCAGATGATATAATTGTACATTTACTTTAACAAGACCTATCGTTCTTATTAATTGTCAAGAATACAGTGCTGTCAAGTGATAACTTACAGTAACATCTTTTCTCTGACAACAGAACAGTCTACCAATTACGATCGAGGAGATGTCTCTACTCATATAGTAGATACATCAGTTATTTACTGCAAAGCCGTACAATATCTCACGTACAACGTCATCCGCATCCGTCGAGATGCGGACATTTACCCCAAAAAACGCCGGCGGTTAAGAAATAAAAAAAATATGCACTGTTAGAAATGTTCTTAAATTTTATTAACTTTTAAGTTACACAATTTGAATTTAATTTCATGACATTACATTAAATTTAATGTATTTATAACTAAAAAGTATATTTGTGTACATAAAATTTGATGTATTTTTCATGAAAATTTATGAAATTTAATGTAAATGTTCATTTCATTTAAGTAACTACTGTAACTTAATTTTCAGTTAAATCATTCATTACTTTTAATTTCGTTCATAATCAAGAGTTTCATTTACATGTAAAAGAAGCCCGTGATTACATTTCTAACAGTGTGTAGGTAGAAGATAGTTCCTTCGTCGTGAAAGGTGAACAGACACACGGATGAAACATTTTAATATTAGCGCCGAGAAGACTATCATGTCTCCTGATGACACAATCCCTCTTACTAAGCTTTACAAAAAGTTTAATATACTCGGCGATATCCTGTGGTCTTTTCCACCTTCGCGGCTCTATTTCCCACAGGACATCGATTGAAGGTGGTGAAAAGAAGACAGTGATAACCTAGGAAACTTTTCGAGAACGGCAATAAGCCATCTGATGATCCGCCGCGCGTTCTCTTCCCTCCCCCTAAACCTTATAAATCTTCATTATGGTATGCCAAGAAAACGCGATAGAGACGTAGAGAACGGATAAAGTCAACGGGGTTCGCCCGATGATAGATCGACGAATTTGAGGGAGGAGGCCGTTCCGCGTCGCATAGTAGATGGTGGAGTTTAACGTGGCGGTGGATCGAAACGTCGAGACGAAAAGCAGGGCAACGTCTCGCTTCTTCGACACAAAGCCGTTGGGAACGAGATTTCAGAGAGAAGCCGTAGGCTGGCGAAAGTAAGTGGCTCGACGAAAAGTAGCGAGAATGCACCGTTCTTCGCGTGTCTAGCCTCGCGCTATCTTTCGCTTCCTATCAAAGCTTGAAGCTTGCCAATAGCCCATAGCGCTGAAACGTTGAAACATAAAAGATTCGTGTGTACTGAACATTTACTTTCAATTATACATAGTGTAAGACTCTATTATATGTATATCTTAAAACTATAATATAAAAAGATACATTCTGGGCAAAAATTTTATTTGATTGTCGTATTATTGAGCTGCCATTATGCGTAATGTTATCGGGTTTGCTTATCATCATTAAGATTAAGGATTGTCTTTGGATGCTTTCCAGCAAGGATACAGACACAATGTAACACAGTGAATAATCCTTGTTGTTTGTCTACATTAAACAAGGATTTACTGTGTTACAGTGTCTGACTGTGTTCTTGCTGGGACGCTCATTATTAAATTTAGACATTTGAATTAATAATTTACGAAAATGTAATTATCCTTCACTGTTATTAATATAAATTTTTTCCCTTCCAATAATATAAGTATCTATTTATTATCTTCTTCTCTTATCTTCAGCCTAATCGTTATAGCTACCACAGATGGAAGGAAGAAGGCAATTTTTCGATTCAATTATTCAGTTTGGCTGGATTACTAGCGAGCATGCGAAACAAAAATTGAATACCTATCCCGAGTCGGATCGCCGGATGCGCGTGATGCTATCTGCTCGGACTTTATTTAGGAGTCGCCGCAGTCGTCCGGGGAAGAACTTCTCGGTGCGTCGCGTGTGTGATCGGCCCTGGGGAGCCACTGAAATCCCGAGACAATCCTTCTACTCGTCCAGTCGGCCGGACGTGACGCTTCTTTCCACTCCATTCGAAACAGCCGGCTCGCTCGCTCGTGCAAGGCACAATACAATACGCGGAGAATCCGAAACGAGAACGAGGCAGCGAGGGCGATTTACTTCCACTTCGACTTTACGAGGAACGAAAATCCGATTTCTCATATATGCCAACAGCAAACCCCCAAACGGCCCTCCGTGTGGACCGCCGTCACGCATTTCCCTAGACAGTAATTTTAAGGGAGGCTTTACGATGCTCTTCATCGAAAAGAGAGAAAGATAGCACGCGCAGTTTATCAACGTTTTCGTTATGAAATCATAACGCAATCACAGCAAGATCTATCGAAGCACATTAACCGTCTAATCTTGATTTTTTACTCAACGTATTTTATTTTGCATTATTGTAAATTATATTCGTTTGCAATTTTACAAAATTTTAATATTTTCATAATAAGTGACAAGGTTCCTTTATTCCTTCAGCGCGATATTTGTGCTGATTCCAGTACTACGCAGCTCATATATATATACAGCAGTCTATCTTCCATCAAACATCGTCGTACATCAAGGGACGTGACCCTCCCCCATTCGTCGCTTTCCCGCTGCTCTCTCACACGACGAGAGCATCGTTGATGAGCTGGGAAAGATTAGCTCCAGCCTCTGTTTGGGGAGCTGATTAGCTGGCGGCCCTTTGACGCGGATCCCGGTCGTAACTCTTGCAAATGACGATTCTCACTGACGGGACTCTCGCCATTTTTATAAGACGCACACGTGACGCTCGAGTCCGCTGCGGAAGCTCTCTTTACGGATGTTCTTGATAGGAAGAGCTACGCATAAACGATTAAAAAGTCCACTCTTTGTTTCTCTTTCTCTCTCTTTCTCGCGAGAGAAAATAACGTTCGTGTAATTTCTAATGACCCCTATATTAAATGAAATTAACTTTCTATAGCTGAGAAATCTTCGAAAGCAATGTTCAGGAAGTACAATAATATAATGTTTCATGATCAATTACATAGTTGCTTCCTATTTCCTATCTTTAGGGAAGATAATAATTCGTCTTTTAAATCTTACTGAGTTAAACACGTATAATTTTTTAATTAATCATTTAAAAAAAACTAACTGCAATAGATATATATTACATGGAAAAAAAAGATTAGTTGCAGCAGCAAAAAATTTGCGTGATAACTAAATTTCAGTCGTAACATATGGATACCTAACGTCGTATCTGCGAGGTCTAATTTAGCTGTGAGGCTTAAATGTTATCATTGTAACAGACAAGTATTTTGCTATGATGTTGATCTATTGATTATTGCAGCAAATGTTTTCTGTGTAGCAGACAATTTGATAGCAAGTACAGTTTCAGCAAATCATATTTGGTAGAAACAATTTTCTTTTACACTGACATATCCGATAGTATGACAACTAACTTCATGCTGCTAAATAAATTGATCTGTAACAGACATGCATACTTTGCTATCACATCCTTATATTAGCTTATTACATCAGTAAATTCTTTGTATGTATTAGCAAATTTCATAGCTATAATAGTTAATGCAATTCAGCTATAATCAGAATTAACTGTAGCCAGTAATATTTTTTTTCCGTAATCATAGCAACTAGAGAACGTTTTTTGTGATAAAGTGCAGAAACATTTAGAAATTAAAAACATGTTTTCCAGGCGATAGATATTTAATAAAAATTCCGATAACATCATTAATTAATCTCGGAAGACTCGTTTCTCTCATGTTTTAAACGCTTATCAGTTATCGACAACTCGCGCATCGAAAGGAGAGAAGTACCGATGTCCGAGATAGAAAAAAAGATAGGTGTGAATTTTCTCGGGGCTTTCCCTTCGGTCGAGTATCGTAAAGAGAGGAGGCCATCAGCCAGACAGTGTCCCGGGTCCGGAGCTCATACATCAACTTAATGCGCGGTTGACGGTCTCGCAGTCGCGCGTCACAATACTCCCCTCCTGCCCACTACAAATCGCGGTAACAAACCGAGACAGAGACCAGCCGTGCAATGGCTTCCGGTACTCTACGAAGGAGAACGACGTCATTGAAATGCAGGAGGAGACAGCACCGCGTTCCCTCTACGCACACCGGGATACAAGGGTGCATGCGTACCCGTTTAAGTGTGTCGGTAGATGCACGCGAGGAGGATGTCCCCGTGGAGCAACGTGCGGCAATCGAGGGAGTGCGGGGAAGAAAGACGAGAGAACATTGTGCCCTAATCACTCTATTGTCTGCTCGATGATAGCGACAGTCGTTGGCGATCCGCAACGAGAATGACGAAGACAGCGAGTCGTCGTTAGTCGGTGCGAAAGACGAAACAAAAACGACAACGGTGACGATTAACGTTGGCTGTCTGATTTTCACGTATACGGAACGTTTACTTACAAAGAGTTAAAATTGCTGGGAGGGCATCCCGTTGATTACAACGTACATCACGCTACGAAGTTGTCGTCGACAGTAACAAGTAACAAAGAGAGAGAAAAATATTCTTGTCATGTCTGTAGATGACTGTCAATGAATCCTACAAGAAATTAAAAATAAAAAGATTCTTATTCCTTTTAAATTATATACGCACAATCAATAGATTGCAATCAATCCTGTGCGCTGTCTATGTTATATAAGCATAATAAAGCGATGGTAGATTTTTATAGAGAACAATAGTAGAGAAAAGATGAAAAGAGGAATACGCATGAACATTATTTAATTACTTATTTCACTATTTAAAATTTATAAAATGTACGTTATTATACAAAAAGATATATATATATATATATATATGTATATATAACATGTACAATGTGTGTGTGTATTATTCTCAATATCAGTTCAGCAGTTTTATTCTGTTTTGCCAAATGCTAATACTGATTGTCTCTGCGCAGAGTTAGAGTTTCATCGCGTATAAAACTCAATGTTAAAATGATAGATCGTTACGCCCGAAGAAGCCAGAATAAAGCAAAGACGAGCGCAGAAAGGAGTCGTTATTTTTCTTTCCGCAAGATTGCGTAACGATGATACAGGGAGAAAAGATCTGTGCGAAAAGCAGCCTCGTGTAAAACGCGATAGGACACCCCTTCCCATTCCTCGCTCTCGCTATCGCCGAGTTTACTTAAAATGCGCGCGTGTCGAGAAAGAAGATCTGTCGTAAAATATACCTTTTCCCGACAGCTACGTCGTCCTCCCCTTGTTCCCCATCCTCTACTCTATGTTACATCTCTCGACTACGGTTGTCGCGTGCGTTGAAAAGTTCGAGTGCACAAAGTGCGTAGATGATATTGCGAGCGTGTTGAAAAGAGGGAGACAAGAGATCTTAAGTCGGGCCACCGCATCGAAGAGCTTTAGATTTCACTGTTCCCAGCGAAACTCTGCCCCTTTCGTTTCTTTCCCTTTTTATTCCTCTTAGTTCGGTCCAAGTTCAAAGACTGTGTTTCAACGTCTCTCGGGGAAATACCTCATCATAATCCGGTATATTTTGCCGTTCCAAAGGTTACGACTCGCCCTTTCTCGCCGCGCCGCGCCGCCGCGTACCATTTTTCCGACTTTCATTTTCCTCCTGTGCCATCCACGCAGCCACCAGACGAGACGCCACGAGATAGATAAAGCGATTTATCATGTTACAGACGCGCAAGAAACTGCGTCGGGTTGAAAGGGACTGAAGAGAGTACTACAGCTACTATCCGTGTAAAGTTAATATAACAGCGTAGACGGTAACTATTAATCTTTTATCGCGACGGACGTGGACTGGAAATCAATTTCGTGTGAGAATTAATTATGAGAGTAGATACGGTTCGGTTCATTCACTTTCCTCCTCAGGGTCAATTCTACCGAGATTTTTCACCTGCCTTCGTGCACCGTGTATTCTCACCTCTCTCTCTTTCTGTACTAACTATCAGGACTAGGAAAAATGGACTTTAAAGTAATCAATTCCCCTTTTTCAAATTTATTTTTCACTATTTGACGCATAGTGAATATTTTAGCATAATATTATTAGAAAGCTCTAGCATACAAAAATTGAGATAAATATCATATTCATACACGTATCGTTCGGAAACTGCCACTTTTATTGACTTTTATTTATACGTTACTTGTACCGATGGGACTATGGAGCGGCATACTACACGGTATACTACACGCATCCCTTCGATAGGACATTTCTTCTTCAAGTGTAAAATGGGTTATGAGTATCACAGGCGATTCCACGGCACTAGGGTGCTAAAAGTCCCTGGCAAAAGAATCCGGGGTATAGAGACGAAGAAGGAAAGCAGGAAACGAGGAAGACAAGAGGGAGAGAGACCATCGAGTTGTCTGGCGGTGTCGCCAGGGTGTCTACTGTGGATCATCGGGGAAAGTTAGCGAGCGCAGAGTCAAGGCCGCAGAATGCTGCAGCGCCACCAGCTGCCGCCGTCGCCGCCGCCGCCGCCATCGGTTCCGCATCCACCCTCTTATGGCCCCTTGCGTCCCTCAGCTGCCACCGCCCGTATAACCCGTCGAGAGCCGAGCCACCCCCGCGTCCCGGTATAGAGATCAGCCTGGCCTCGGTGGGGTTGGAAGGGGTAGGCCGTGTCTATGCTGCAGCGACGGTCGATAGAATTGTCTGCGCGCACGCGCAACCGAACACTCGTCAGCTGCGCCATTGATCCCACCCACCCCCTGCCGTCCGTCCCTTCGCGGCAGACTTAAAGAGAAGAGGACCGTATAAAGGTCGCTAATTTGTGTAACGTCGACTATGAGGAGTGAGCGTCTTGATGGGACCAAAAGAACTCTCCTAAGGAGAAAAAAGTAACGGGTGGCAAAGAAATGGCAATGGGGGGTCATACGGCACACTGATCGAGGGTTCGTCGACATTTATGTTGGAGACCCTCGAGACGTGAGGGTGAGAGGATGACCAGGTTCGTCGTCTCCCATGAAAGGCTCAACAGAGATCTCTTCGAGTCTCAGGAAAGTAATAAGAACAAAAGAATGATCAACAACGATTTTAATAAAGATACTATCCTTTTCGAATTTATGACGCAACTTGAACATTTATTCGAAAGAGAACGAGCGTGTTTAATTCGAATTTATGTATGTGCAAATTTTAAGCAGGATCAGAGTTCTCCGGTCCATAGATTTTAATAAAGCTTCCAGAATGGTCTTTAGAGAAGTTTTATGGCCGTCGAAGACGCAAGTGTCATAAAGTTGGAGCGAAGCGAACGAATAAGTATCCTGAGAGAATGAGATAAATGAAGAGAAAGAAATAAGTGTTAACTGATTGTATCTATTAAATGTTACAACATCGACCTCAAGTCAACGAATGAAAAAAAGTGACTAGGTCACTTCCTTAATTTTTGTACAAAAAAAGCTGAACTATTGAACTGACTTCGACGAAGATTATAACGCTCGGAAATGATTATCGAATGGAATAAAGAAAGAATAGTTGGCGAATCAACAGATCTGGGGATGTTCAAAACAGCGGATCCAGCAGAATCGAAGAAATTTTCGGTATATAATCATTGACATACGTCGATTTAAGATCGACCAAATGAAGCAACAGACCACTAAGGTCTGACTAAGGGCGAGACACCGGATATGGTCAATGATTTCATGACCGTTGCCGGGAACTACGCGGTATTGATCCTGAGTTGCAAACATCCCACCCCCGTCGTGCACTATGGTTCCTCCTCTTTCATGTAACTGTAGAATCCAGACCTTTCGAATTCCTATTACATAGCGCGTCCCGACTTTTTCTATCCCTCGCCTTTGAACTCCGCTGACCATTTCTGGGGAAGATTATTCGAAAACTACTGCAAATCTAGCGACATAAATACAACTTGGATACGACTCTGGGGAAAAAATGCCGAAAGAAAACGGCGCCGATGGCTTCCCGGAACGCTGAATGCTCGCGATCGACGTTATTTCGCAAGAAATAAATCAGCTTTTATTGCCACCTCTGTAGCTATGTATCACCCAACGCTCGCCAAGTGCACATATATTCTTTAAGTGCGACGAATGCGAAAGTTTACGTGCGAGAGTTACGTGCGCAACGTCTGGACCTGTCTGAAATGAATGACGGACGTGCAAAAGACGTGCGTGTCTAGAAGAGCAGCGACGCGAAACAAACTCGGTGAACTTAAGCTAACGAGCGAGTCACTCACTTCGGGCGGCATCTCTCTACATTTATCCTTTGCAGCAGTCACTTCACACTTGTTGTCGGGTCCCACGAAAGCAAGCGTCGTGTATAATAGCGAATAAACGATCCATCTATTTCACCTTAAAACCCAAAAGTTCTCTTCACGGATATGCTCGTTCAAACTTCTCACGGAACTTCTGATCCTGACGCAGCAACAATTTACGAGTCACGAATGCTAAAACTACTTGGAAGAGTGAAAACGATTGTTGATGTTATTTGTTAGAAACTAACGAAATTATAATCAAAACATCTTCGCGATATTCGAAACTGCTTTTTTTTGTCAACTGATAATAAATAATTCAACTAATACGTATAATGTAATTATACAAATTTGCAAAAGACTCGTATGTTTTTACAACCACGTTGTACGATCGAGTTAAAAAAATTTTATTATATTGAATTTTATTATACAATCTACGTGAATATATAGAGGAAAGCTCCCTATTATGAGACAAGCGTCTAATTTGAGATAATTCTACTAAACTAATAGACGCTATCTATTAGTTCCATCATGAATTTATTGCTCTTGGATTGAAAACTATTTAGTAGAAAATTCATTATTAGATCATGCCTGTAATTATTGTAAAAAAAGATTGTAGAATTTGGATGTCTTCAAGTTCATTGAGATGAACTCTAAACATTTATTATTTAGTAAATAAATATTTGATAATAAATTCTTCATATAGTGAAGAATAAGGTCGTGTTAATAGAAAAATATGGGATATGTTGAATTGTTTAATTACAGAAGTTAGATTTGATGATCATAAAATCATAAGGCGTAGAAATCGTAATATGAGATACTCAGGGTATTTCTAACATGAAATAACTCATGCTCCCATGCATAGTAAAAATCATTGCTAAAGTATAAATGTTATTGTATAATAATAATAAAAAGGACAACCGGAATGAACGTCGAGTGCCTATTTCTGCGATGCTTGATTTCAACTACCAGAAAACGAATTCTGGATATAATGTATCGCATACTCATTTTTCGTCCTGGTTGAGTTTGTATTTAAGAGACATTAAATAAAATTTTTTAGTTACAATACTGATATATTTTGCGTTTTATTATCAATTTTTCGGGGCATCTCATATTAGGAGCGTAATGTTTTGACTTTGTGATTTTGCTCACTTTTTACATTTCTTTAATTTAAAAAAAAATGGAATTTGAATTAAATTTTATATAACATCATCTTAAAGTTTATTAAATTCCCTTCAAAATATCCTATTATTTTTTTAAATTCTGCTCATAGATTTCTAGCATTTACCCAAAATGAACCCGGTATCGCATAATAGGGACCTTTCCTCTATTTTCGCTCTCGACATAAGCAAGTTTATATTTCTCTTTTTTTATCATCTCCCGTTTCGATTGTCGTTACCGATACAAATAACCACAGACTTATAATGAAGTAAACTTATAGAAGTCTGTACAAATAACTACTGATTTCGACGCGATACAACAATCGTATTTTTACTATTGTATCAATGACGACAGAATACCAGGTCGAATAGCTAAAGCCGCAATTTTGACATTCCGCTGCCGCCCCGGGCCATCAACCTGCCAGGGGTTGCGGCTAATGTCGTTGATATTCAGGACTCAAAGTGCGAGGGTCGCGTTAATGTCGCAGGAGAGGATTCGGTGTCCAAGAGGGCTATGTGCGGTATCCGTCCCATGCGGTGAACATCTCGGTCTACCAAGGGACGAGGCAAAGCGCCGAGGATTGGCCGGGTACGAGCTCATGCAAACCGCACGAATAACCGAAAGGGTTGCTGTACGGACGTCGCTTGAACATAGTTTTGCGACGGTTGAGCCGTTGTCCCAGCACATTCGTGCTGCATATAAAAAAGAAAAGAGACGAATCTCGCCTCTTGTCGCGAATTTATCTTGCTTTCAACCTTCAAGATAAAACGAGACTGATATCACTGGTTGTTAAATGGAGCGAGAGAAGGCTCAGCGCGAGAGAGATTTGGCCGTACTAAAGTTCGCACGAGTGCCCTAGCCCCTTTTTTTGTGATTCTCAAGCAATCGATATAATCTATCGAGGAATGTGTGGAAACTATGTGAAATATATGTGAAAAGAAAACGAGAGCATTCTAGATGTGAATGTAACGTTCTTTTCACTGCATGGTCTTTTCAGGATTATGAAAGAAATTGGACAAAATGGTTATAGTCTCTTAAAACCGAAATATTTCCGATTACTAAAATAACAGTAAAGGAAATAAAAGGTATTTCAAATAAAATTTTATTAATAAATTAAGGAATTCATATTAAAAATTATAATCCCATCAAATATCATTAAAATCACAATAAAAGTAATCTCGAATAAAATAATAATTGTTTAAAATTAATATTAAATTACATTTTATTTAGACATTAATAATAAATAAATTTTTCAACGGGACATTTAATTATTACGGCAACAGATTTTAACAGATATAATCGAAAATGTACAAGAAACGTACTGTAACAATAAAATATTTGATATTATTATTTCCAACCAAACATTTCTGACCTGATCTAATATTAAACCTGACCTCTGTAAGAAATAGCCACAGCAGTTCTCAATCAATGACGAAAACCAGTTTTCTATCTTTGAACAACCGGTCCAATACAAATGCGACGCGGTATATCATTGTGCGAAAAGAATTCGTTCAGTACTGAAATCGCCCACGGCCACAATCGTAAATTTGGCCGCCGATCCTGGATGCTTCCAATATCGACCATCGCCATCGCATTACCCTTGCCCGTTTGCTCGCAACCACAAACCCAGCCACTACACCCCTTGCCCTTGATATTCAGTGCTATGAACGATTACAAGGACGAATTTTCATTTCTTGTAACGACGTCGTCTAAAGTTTAAATTGTAGCCCTGCTAGAACATATCATCGTATCGCAAGCGTGAAAAATTTCCCATTCGATTGCGCCGTAAATACATTATAAATTATCTGATCTTACAATCAAATAGATTGTACAAATTAAAAAACAAAACGTATATATATTTACCAAAATGACTTGAAAGCCCAAGTTATTTTTATATATAACAATATTTAATAATCTTTAAATCATAAATAAAATATCTCTATTTATTTTATTTGTAAAAAGTATAAATAAGAGAAAAGAAAAAAACAGAAACAAAAATTATCATATTAAATAATAATATATAATAGCTCTCACCACGTATAAAAAGAGATGAACAAAAAGTATCTGGAATTTGTCGAAGCGTTTGACGTATCCGGAATGCAGAATTGATTAACGATTAAAATTTAACGCAGTGTAAAAAAAAAGTACTTAATAATTCACGGTTTACCAAGGAACGTCTCATCTCACTTCGCGTGCGTCTCGGTAGAATGCCCACGGTATTCTATGGACGAGAAATATCGGTGCAGAAATACGAGTCACGCAGGTTATACGACGTACATACCTGAGACATCGTGCTTCCTACCCTCCAACTATCTCTGGCACTTCGGCCAGGAGAGAACCGAGCGGCTCCATCTTGGTGACTTTAATAGGATGCCATTCCGTCGGTCCGGACAATGCGCAGTATCACCCGGCAGAACTTTTAGGTCGCTGCAGACGTCCCACCGTGTAAAAGTAATGAAAATTCGGTGATAATCTCTAGCCGTCGCGTGATCAATATATAAACCATACTTGAACTACCGCGCGTTAGCTTTCAATTATAAATTGTTAAGTGTCTACAATGAGATTTTAAGGCGTAAAATTTAAGCTTTAAATCTTGAGCCGTACTCCCTAAAATTTTTGAAGTAAATTGTCACTCTGAAAAGTAAAATCTCTCTTAAAGATTGAAAATTGAACCACTCTTTTTCTGGCTTAATCTTCACTCTTTATAGTGAGATTCCACTCCAAAGAATTTAGAGAGTAAGAAATATTGATTAATCATAATCTATTGCTCTTCTCATTTTCGACTGTAATTGATCAATTTCTTACGACTTCAGACTCAAGTTACATTAAAAATTTGATGTGATTTGAAAACATTTTTTAACAGATTAAGTATCGACGGATTTTTCAAAGGGATAGTCACATGCGAAATTGTTATTTCAACTTTAAAATAAGAAGAGGATCGATAAATCTATCTTATCAATACATTAGACTGCTGATAATAGCAGACGATAAGTATGAATAGTAGACGATAAGTATAAACAGTAACCGTTGCCTAACAATATCGTATACGAATTAAACTTTCTCACGATTATCCGCCGACAATTAACTACTTTGGCCTTTTCTCTTAGATATCAAAGACCTCGATGTCAAAACACCTCGCTCTCCGAATCGCGCGACTTACAATCGCAGTTTCAACAAATTGTGCAGTTTTTAATGCTAAATCCGATGATCTACAGCTTTTACGACGACTGAAGCTAAAATCTCTCTTCGAGTCCACGTGTAGATCATCGCACGAGGCTCGCGGCGATTGTGATCCTACATATTACGGAAAATTGCGTTCGGCCGTATTTCACGTTCAACAATATTTCATCAGACGACGCCCATTTACGCAAATAGGTTCACCATCGAGATAACTCCGCTCACCCGTCGCGGGGGGCGAGCGATGTTCATCAACCGATATCTCGCAGTTTCCCGCGCGATTATGTACAAATACGCGCGTTTAGTTCGTCCGACGATTGGCCAAGTTGGGCCGCTCACGCAAAATCGAAAGGTCGACATGCATGCGTGCGCGCGCGCCTTCTCGTGGGAACGTTTGTCAGGAATGATTTTCTCTCGCGAACAGTGCGTATGCCTGAAAGGGAAAGCCACCATTGCTCTCGCCACTCCCGGCCGAAACGTTATTGACCTCCCGCAGGCAAATTTCGACGTTCGCGCCCAAAAGCGTTCCTTCCCGATTCGGTTCCCTAACCCCTGGTAATAGCATAATAAATCTACCAACTTTTCGCAGAATTCCCCACATAGCCACAGCCGATGCTCAGAGGTCGTTTCACGCGAATGACTTTCCATGCCGCGCCTCACCGCTCTGACTAGAGTATTTTAGGGACACTATTTCACTATAGGAGAATTTATATCTTAATTACCGGTACACACCAAAGATACTCTGGACTTTAATCAGTTACGCCTAACGATGGTGAACTTTCTCTATCAATCATCCCACGTCTCTCTTCAATTATCAGTTGTTAAAGACTTCCCCTGTTAGCCTGTGGGGATGTTGGATAAATTTCGCGAATAAATTGGATAAAGAAGAATCATTATATATGATTATTATTCGCACATTTATAGTGTGCGCAGGTTTATTAATACCTTGCAACTCGCAAGGGAAATTTTCTCGAGTATCTTCCCCGATATGTGAATAATATGGGCAAGTTTGGAATAACGTTGAAATATCCCATGCGCGTTGCTGGAGGTGGTTCACGTTCGGCACGAAGAACGCAGACAGATCGATCCATTGTGCACAAGAACCAAATCAGCGCGCGTAACGCCTCGTATTCCAACTATTTCTCTATCAGAGTCTCCCCTTGCTCAGACTCCCTGTGGGGGATAAAGCCAACGCGCGCAGACGTCTGCTTGAACAAAGACGCGTTCGAGCCGTGGTAAACTGAGAGAAGAAATGTGAGAGAAAGAGGAAAAGTGCTATCAGCCACGGGGGAAAAAATGTCCGTCGTAATAAGTTTCTGCTCACCTCGCGCGCCATTCTGCATTAATTACTTGGGATACCAATGCCAACAAAAATCTGCGGATACCTAGCAACCGCACAGCAATTACGTTGTACACGACCAGAGAATTCCATGCGCGAAGGAGATTAATCTCCTATTCTAATTACAAAAAAAATGCAATGCTAGAAGTGTACTCTCTCGTAATGTCCTACGTTTTTAAAAGACCAAACAACATAGAATGTATAGAATCCTTATCTAAATATTTAATTAATTTTTTCATACATATTCTGTTGTAGGTCCGTTCTTGCAATCTAAACTAGTGTACACTCGTTATACTTAAAATGAGATATATTTGGAGTTTAGCGAAAAGTTTGGAGAAAGAAAATTTTTGTGCGATTCAACGCAGCGATAAAAAACAGATCTCATACTTTCTGTTTATTTACATAATTCCCTATTTATTCAAAAAAAAACTTCCGAGAAAAAAATAATCGCTCGCAATTTCCTCCAGTTAATTACTTCTTGCATACGCTTTCTTATCTTTGCGCTATTATTTTATCTCTTGGAAGCGCTTGAGTTCATAATTTTGTACCACCGCGAATAAAAAAGCGTCCAGCACTAAGGTGGCGAGATTTCCTCGCGATATTGCAACACAGCGACGCTTCATGAATTTTAATATTATTAGATACAGTAGTCTCCTGCGGTACTCGATATCGACTCGTTCAAATGAAAGTTTTTCTTATGTTCCAACTAGAACACGAGATTAGAGAAATTCGAAATTCGTACGAGCTTAAACATTCGCGTAATCGGTAACAGAGAGTACCGGTCTTGGGCGATTCTCAAGAAAGGAAAACACGGACGCGAAGCGTTTTCTCGTATAAGGCGAGTATAAAAACCAGTTACCGACTGGAGGAAAACCCGTAAAAGGTACCCCAAGCGTTTCGTCGACTTCACGTATCGCGCGTTTCGCGACGAAAACGGAAACGGCACCGCGTCCACCGTCATTACTTTTCGTTCACAGTCATGTCCGGGTGTCGAGACGTTGAGCTCTCCCTTGTGTCTTCCATCAAGCATACATGTTATTTCTCCTTTTTGCTTTCTAAGAGACGTCAGAACAACTACATGACTGCATGAGAAGGAATGACATTTGTCTCGCCGATTATGACTCGTTTCTTTCCATCTTTCTTTTCCCAGTGTCGGTCCTCCCTATCTCTCCTTTTCCCGACGAATATTTGATCGTTCATTGTTTCAGTCATGGCAAAGACGCTTTGTCTCGTGATATCACGATTTATGAATGCGAAGCACGACAGGAAGTGAGTTCCCAAAATATATGGCTAACCGCGACAATAAAATAAAAGAAACAGTGATGATCTTGAAAAAAATATTAAATTCTATTCTCAATAATATTTATTTTTAGATAAGCCTCCACGGTTGTTAGTACATAAATATTTATAAAGCGATGAGATATAATTGGAATGTACTTACTAATAAAGTTAATTGCGAACGTTAATTCAACTCTGAATTTGAGTCCTCTTCAGTATACGGAAGTCAAGTATAAATTGCTTGATAACTTGTATTTGACTTCCGCACTCAAGAGAACTCAAATTCAGAGTCGAACGTTGCAACTAATTTCGTTGGCAAGTACATTCCAACTGTTTACGATTTATATTTTACCACTTTATAAATATATTCTTTACCCACCAACAACCGCGAAAACTCATATTTTACTTACGTTTGATTTATTCTTGGAATAACAAAACTATTTTTATCTTAATTTACTCTTATACAGGATATTTTTGAAAAAACGCCCATTAATTATACAGTGCTATTCCTAATAAAAAACTAAGTTGAAAGTCCTCTACCATTTTGTAATTTTTACAATATTTTTTTTAGTTAGCCAATGCAAAATGTCTAAAATCGACAATATAACTTTAAGATAACCTTTAAAGTATCTTATTTTTAAAAATTCTTTAAAAAATATCTTCAAAATATTCAAATTATTTCACAAAGAACACTAAAAGATATCTTGAAATTATTTTATACATCGATTTTATTTGTTTATTCGATAATATTTAGAAATTAATATCTCGTTAATTATGTTAAAATTACAAAATGATAGAGGACTTTTCGACTCAATCCATTCTGTCCCTATGCGAAAAGATTTATCATTATTTCCCAAACACCCTATACATACAGTTATATTATTTTTTAATATCACAAAAGATATCAACTATAAATAAAATTGATCGTAGAGAATTATAGATTTTTATATATGATACGTAAAGTAAGAATGTTTAATAGATGGAAAAATATTATGTTATATTTTGAATACCTCGTAATAATTTAAGCATGGAATAACACGCCTGACAATTGCCTTAATTTCCGTGACTCTTTAGCTTAATGAGTACGAGAAGGAAGGAGGAACCGTTGCTCATTATCATTCATAATCCTGTTCGTCAAAGAGAGGTCATCGGTTGTTTCTCTTCATAATGATGATGAAGATGAGGAGAAAACACGCATCTGCCATTTCTGATTTCCTTATTTCTTTTTCCACCGTTATTAAGAAAAATTTATGCGTACCTACTCATGAGAAAGTAAGCCTACTTTAAATTATTTCAAGTGGCTTTTAACTTTTGACAAACTGCTTTTTTATAGTCTACTGATTTATGTGAAAATATAAGTATGGAAAAGAACAAAACTTTTCATCGTTCATTTTGCTTCTACTTTTTTTTTTATTTATTACAGAAGCATAATAATTTATTTCGCATGTTACTCTATTACTTCATTGTGCGAATAAAACATGTATCAAGTCAGCTGTACTTTTTCCTTCACTCTCAAAAAAAAAATGGAGATTACCCATGTATATCAAGTTCACGGATAAAAATACTAGTGTGCGTGATGTGGGGCGAGAGAAGCATAGAGCTATCTTGCATCGATCCGATTGAGGTAGGTCGAGTTCTCAAGGGAACCACGACTCTTATCCCAGTTCAGGGATAAATTCAAGGACAATACAATCGACTATGATTCAAAGTTCACATTGACGAGAATCATGTATTATCTTGTGTTATCTCATAACTAAAAATAAAAAAAAACCATTTAATCCACATTAATAACTATATCATAGTAATAAATGATAAATATTGTTGAATATGTAAAAATTATTTAAATTATTCTAACAATGTGCTTACGTAAAACAAAAACAATATTCCTTTCTATATATTTTTTAAAATAAATTTTAATTAAAAAATAATTTAATTATTTAAAATAAAATTGAAAATCTTGCTAATCGCAGATATCACTCTTTTATAACAAAGAAATATAAAAAACATATAGATGACACATCATTAAATTACTAATTAAAGTAACTATTTTATATTCTCGAGCACACTGTTTTTATCTTTTTCTTTTTTCTTTCTTTCTCTCTCTGAGCCTCGAATAACAGCACGTTGAATTGCGCGAGTTGCGCAACAGGAAGGCGAACGTTTAAGCTAATGACCTTTAATGCAAACTTCCATTGTGCGCAGAGAGTCTACAATGAGGGTTAATACACAAAATGTACTCAGAAAACAAAAAAGGAGAGAGAGGAATTATGAAGGAAACTTGAGAGAATAGAGAAAGTATGGAAATACACACACACACACACACACACACACACACACACACACACACACACACACACACACACACATGTATATATATATACACACACATACATACACAATTCTTTTTTTAAATATCTTCTTTCCAAAATTTGACACAAAAAACTTTCTTCCGAATTTCTAATATGAATTTTCTATAAATATTATTTTAATTGCTGTTGCATTAGTTGCAACATACATATTATATTTCCGTAAAAATAGTCAATGAATAAAAGTAATTTCATCTTGGCTTTCGAATGTAAAAATTTTTTAACTCCATAATGATGAAAACTTTAAATTCAATTTAAATTTAACAAAGATAGATGCGAATACATAAACATTTCTTTCTAATACTACTTTCTCATTTACGTTATAAAAAATTATTACAAAATTATTACAATAGAGCGTACCTTACAACACTGCTTGAAACGCGAGCGACTAAACTTTCGTTCAGTATCGTACTGGTTTTGAATTTAATCAGCACCAGCGACGAGAAGCAGGAAGATTACGTTACTTGGGAACAACTGCCTGAAAATGGCGTGATTGTTCTTCCTCTGGCTTGACCATGGAGGGTTAATGGGTCTTTTATGTTACTGCGAACGTGGCAAAAAATCTTGCTAATAGCAATGATTTAATCGCAGTTCACATTTGGACAATCACATGAAATTAAATTTAAAAGAGATAGCATAAAACCTAGAAATTATTATATAATAGTAATACACACACACACACACACACACACGCGCGCGCGCACACACACACACACACACACACACACACACACAAATAAAAATAAAGAATATCTCGCACAAAAGATTTTTCGATAAGATATTTACACATCATTCATATTCTAGATCAAACGGTAAATGTATAATACGTTGCATTTGCTTTTCATTAAAATACATAATTCGCTATTAAATATGTATCTATTAATGCACAAAAACAGGAATATATCTCAATATACACTAAAGCTTTTATCTCGAAAATAGCGAGAAATGAAACACGACGAAAGATACATATAAATACCATTTTCCATTAATTCTCTCTCGAGCTGATCGGAAATGCTACTAATCGACGTCGGTTCATTAAAAATCAATGTCCATCGAGTAAGACGTATGAAAAGATACTCACGAAAGAAAGGTCTCACTTTCCATCTCTTCTAAAGCAACTGAATTACGAGAAAAGCTTTTCGACGTCATTCTTACGCGAGCGGTCCTTTTAATTAATCTCTGCTCCCTCGAACACGAGTATCATTCAGAGCTTTAGCGCCACTCAGCATAGACCAACGAGGGTTCTGCACAATCCTCGAGAAAATTACGCGGTCCATCCTTTGTGAGGTAGACTTACGATTGCTCTCGACTTACGATTTCGTACAGTTTCTGTGTTCATTTCATAAATTCGCAAATATTATTTAAGAAAGAAATGTTACGTAAGATAACAATTTTATAGAGAGAGAATTACAAAATTTCTGTGAAAAAGCGCCATAATTGATTAATTCAACTAAATTATATTAAAAGTTAAGCAAATTCGGGTAGTTAATGCATCTTTCCATTAAAGTTTTATTTAGAAAAAACAGAATCACACTCGAAAGAGCTTATAAACAGATTGCATCTCTTACAGCGTGGCCTTGTCAGAAAAAGCGTAGTTCGCGAATATTTGCTAACGGAACAATTTCTTATCAGAGTTGAGCTAGGTTGAGATAATGAGAGCGATGTAATACGTTCAACGGCGAAATATAATACGCTCGGCATAAGCATAGGTTTTCGATGACACTTCGATACACACAATACTACCCCCCCTCTCACCTCTTATTTAAATTAACTGTAATTTCACTGTAATTTCTTTTAAATTTTTTACATAGCGTATAATAAGTCATTCACTTTAATTAATTATTCTCATTGTTATTGTTAATTTTTTATTTTGAAATATTACAGAGTATTTATATATTGTTCACCTCGTGCAACTTTAATTATGCAAGAACAGTAGATGAAAGAAACGGAGTATTGTGCGCTTGACATTTTGCCGGTTCAGTATTTTCTGCAAGCTGGCGCCGCTGACATTCGATGCATTTATCTTCGTCACAGCGCCCAAGAAACAATATTTACCGAGTCGCGAGATAAAGAGCCGCGGTTCGTGCGACGGACTGCAATAATAAACTATCGCGCCGATGTAACGCTTAGCGTATTCGAGTATTCGACGAAATGATAATATTCGGGTCGTTCAACCGTCTCGTGCATCTCAGAGAGAGAAAGAATTCACGAAGCTGCGAGAGTTATGTAAAAATAAACGATACGCGCATGCTGGGTACGTTTCCGCAACGTTTACAGTATAAAACAGTAAACGTTTTAATTACCTGGAAAATCAAAATGGATAATGGGTGCGGATTTATGACATGAAATTGCATTGCCGATTAAAGCGGGGAGCACAGACTCTTGCATAACACACAAGGCATCACACATAAGGCATAAGAAATTCAACCAATCAGAGTTCTTTATTTCTTTATGGAAGAAAACAAGGACTTTAAGTGGTACATTTTCTTATGTATTACGTGTTATGCGTTATACAAAAATTTTTGTGCTCCCCGCTTTAAGGTCGGCCGGGGAAAAATAATACATTTTGAAAAAAAATACAGTGCACCGTAAATTGTCGCTGTTAGCAGCAGACTTCGAATACATGAGAGATCGTATCGTTATTAGGTACCTTACGAACATTGACCGCTTTTTATGTGTACATAAGTGAATAATAACGTGATGAGACGAGTATAAATAAATACTAGCGAAGGATGTTGAAAAAATAGCAACTGTAACTCTATTTAAAAATTATTGTAGAACATAGAATTCTGCTGGAAACTAACGAGAAATGTCGCTGGAATTGCAACAAATTATCTCTTATAAAAAAGAATTTAAATTATCCCTTATATTTAAAGTTTATTAATATTAGTAATTGCTGGAATTTATTTTCAATTTACATACATTCGTAAAACTGGAGCAATACTAACGGAAACTATAGTCAAAGTGGAAATATTTTTCTTTTTCTTGAACTTTAAAAAGGAAGTATCGTGCTAGATTCGCAAAGTTAGCAGGCTATATTTTCAATTTTGATTTTTTAATATTAAAAGTGCTTTTTTTTAATAAGGAACTATGAGCATTATTGGAATTGTCAGTATTTTTTTTTATATTGATAGAATGGCGCGCTAACTTTACAAGTACAACGACCGAGCGAGTCGAGTCGCGGACCACTCCTAGTTTTAGCATCTATATAAGCCACGTGTCGAGTTACTGCATCGTAGCACGCCACTTTCCTATTTCCACTACTCCTCCTGTCCGATTTATCGCTAGACACAGCCGCGAGGTCGTTCACATGAAATTTGTAACGTCTGTCGCGATTTGCACACATTTGAAATGCGTCTCCGCTCTATTTCCTAAATAAGCTTTTTGTATTTTCGCAAATTTACTATTGCAAAGTTGTATTCGATTTGAACGCTCACATGTAAACTTCATTTTACACACGAAAAACGATAGTTATATCCAGATAGTTATATCATTTTAAATAAAAAATAATTTTGTTAATCAAATGACACTGTTAATGAAACAAATATGTCATGTTTTTGTTTTAATAAAATTTTATTTGTTCCATTAGTACTGTTATTATATATATAAATCAACACGATTATTTTAAATTAAAATAATACTGTTGCTACATCATTTTTTTTTATGTATCTTTACTATTCATTATTTGCGGAAAGAAGATAGAGTGAAGCTTACAACACCTAAAGCGAACGACAAGAATCGTGAAAAGAAATTCATCGAAACGATATCGAGACGATAGAAACGTGGAGAACATTCGAAAGATTCTTTTTTTTTCCCCTTGCCTCAACGGCGTCTTAACAGAGAGTCTTAACGAACAAGTTATCGCCATGACTTCCAATTCACAGTGACAAACCTCGGGTCTTAAGTGACTCCTCCAGGGAACGTCGCTGCTGCGTATCGATATTCAGCGCACTAAAGGCAAACCTTGCATTTTGTAATTCGCATCGTAACGCGCAACGCACAAAGGGGGTAAATCCACCCTCGATACGCGGAAAGGGTTACGCGAGATAGAGAAAGAAGGAGAGAGAGCAGGGCAATTGTTACGGGGCCACGGTTGCCATGGGAGGACTCGGAGGGTGTTTCAAGAGCTTCCAGCGGTTTACAATGGTGCCCTGGTTCCTCCAGGCTCCCCTGTCCCCTCTTTCGTTCACCCTTCTCTGTTGCTGCACGGCAATACGTGCACACACACGCTCACATGAGATCGATCTCCCTCGAGTTACCTAACGGCTCTCGTTAGGCCGGCCGGTCGGCCGGCCGGCAAAGTTGAGAGAACCGGTATTATTGAAAAACTGGAACCAGCAGCCGCCGCCAGTTCGTCGACGAAACACGCTCGAGAACGGCCACGGAGAGCCTTATTGCGCAACAACTTAAACCGATAAAAGAGTGTAACGCAAAAATATTACACGCCTTACATTTGTGCATTCTAATGTCGCTGCGTAAAGTGCGAAGGATATAGGAATGTATATAGCGTGTTAAAAAGCCTTCATTTAAATATTAATTCAATAATTCAATTGCATGTGATATTTAGATATTATCGATGATAACAGTATTATGTATGAAGCAAAATTGTTCCTCAATCACAGTTATGATTAATTTTATGACCGCGACAAATGACCCCGCGCATAAAAAGTCGAATGAATAACCGCTCGAATTTTTCTTGTCAATAATAACAGCAATAATTACGAATAATGTAGTACAGCGAATAACGTCATCAAATTTGTATCAAGAACGTATCGCAGATATTAATTAGCCGCGTCATTAACTGCTTTAATTGTCAGTCAGAATCGTGGCAGATTTTCTAACAAGACTACAGTTGGGACAACCGGATGGTTCTATCACAAGATAAGTTATTTTAAACTTGGCAAAAACATATCCTAGTTCAGAGGGGAGAGCCGAATAGTTGCTTTACCAGTTATCCTTTCTTTTTCGGTTCCCGCAAACAAGCATCAAAATGGCAGGCAATTTGGAGGTCGAGGCCAGGTCTTAGGTCAAATTTTGTTAGGCATTACGGAATGGAGGTTAAAACGTGCATCACTTATGGAGCCTTCTCCCTCAAGACAGCTTTCTGTTACATAATAGATCGAAGGCAGATATTTTATTGACGGAAATTATATTGAAAGTTCGTTATTTATTGTATTAACGTGTAAAAATTAGAAGCTGAACAAATTGATATCTCTTTTATAATTAACGCAAACTGCATAATTTTCTATAAAATTAATTTATATAATAATATTCGTTCATTGATACAAAAGTTACGTCTACATTAGTATTTAATATTTCAATTGATAATAATTAAATAATTAAAATAACACAATCAAATATAAAAATAGCTATATTTTTATATTTTATGTTTTAAAAAAATGTTTTTTCAATTTTATTTTTTTAGATATAAAATTCGCGAGCAAATTATGCATTACATTTTTTAAATATAATTACACTCTGTACAATTCCAAAATAATGATTCACTCTCTTTCAATCTCATTGTACCTGTAATAAAAACGGATAAGGAAAATCAATTGAGCGAGATCAGCGCTAAATAAACTAAATAAACGTTTGCATAAACAGATCGCGTCCATTGGATTAATTTATAATGACAACTTCGATATTAATGATATCCTTTATCTTTTTCCGGATTATTTGTGCTATCTGTGACAACACTACAGGTAGACAAGTTAATCAGGGTTGACGTTAATTGATTCGCGCAAGAAGATTTTACGCGGTGAGTAGCGAGTCAAGGGAAAAACATAAGAGAGTAAAAGTATTCTTTAACACCGGTATATATAAACATATACGCAAGTACGTATATACGTATGTCTGTACGTGCGCGCGCAAAAAGACACATACACGCTACTTGGATTGCTCGAGTATTGATTTCTCTGCGTATTTAGGGTAGGACGACAGTGTTACAGGATGAGACGCGAAAGGATTCGCCAGGGGCGTAGCTCTTATGCCTGATTTACGCCTGGAAAGGACTGCCTCTCCCAGTTGAATTTAATGAATTCCTACGACAAGATTAAATCTAATCGATACTCGCTTAATTCAGCTTTTTGTACCTTATTCAAAACACATATATGCATTGATGATGAAAATATTAAATTGTGCGTATAATTAAATCTATGTTTAATTATATGCTAAATTAATACGTTCCATCGTTGCATAATAAAAAATAGTAATAATTTGCTTTTTTCGCTTACAAAAAAACAATTAAAAAGATTCCTGCTCTGTCAGTATAATGTTGCGTGACATGTTTGTGAATGTAGCAATCGTTAACGATTTATCACTTCCTGAAGATCCAGTCCATTCCACTTGCAAAGCAACACGTCGTAATTCAAACGTTCCGTAAGCGAAATTCTCAATGTATCAAAAAGTGTGTGTGTGTGTGTGTGTGTGTGTGCGTGCGTGCGTGAGTGCGTGCGTACTTGTGTGTATAAATCATTAATTACTTACCTTAATATGATAGGAGTTAAGCTTGGTGCGAGGCAGACTGTTGAAAGCGCTGAAATCCAGACGACGCGAAAAAATGCCGTTGGCGCCGCAGCTTTGTCTGCAAATAGATAAAAACAAAGTTTTACGTAGCGATAAAAACCAGGATACATTATACATGTTGTATTACGTTGAAAAAAATTACTAAACTTTAATGTACATTTCTTTGAATAGTGTTAAGTAAACATTTACAGTAAATAAATATTTGTTCAATAACTATTCAAATATTTATTAAAATATAGTATTTTTTTTAATGTATCTATGTAGTTTTGAAGTGTATCTATGTCGTTTTAAATATACATTGCATGTATTGTAGTTTCATATTAACCTGGGAGTAGGCGTATCTTGAAATTAACATTAGAATAGGCGCGTCCTTGGTCATTTTGACCGAACTATATTTTCACACATATACGTGTTATATAACTAGAATACATATACATACGATTATAATTATTACAAGTAATAATTAATAAGAAAACGTTCTGATAATGTTTTATATTAATCAATTAAAAACAAAGAAACGTAATAGTTACTGGAAATAATTGTATTTATATGATATATCTTTATT
>NW_017259583.1:2203117-2211110 GCF_001594045.1 Atta colombica | reverse complement strand
AATAATTTTATTTTTTATTTATAAATATATAATAATGGCGGAGATGATAAACACTAACGTAAATGCGTACGCTACTGTCTTTTAGACTGACCGTTAAACAAACATATCAAATTTTATGTAGATATAAACGTGTTAATTTACGTCATCTATTTTCACATACTACACATTAAAAAAAAAAACATTAACGAACATTTACATAAATAAAGATAAAAATAGTATCAATAAATTAAAAGATATAAATAGAAAATGAAAGAGTACGACATCGCTCCCGGGTTAATTATTTATGTACATTCAATGCATTCCAATATATTTACATCTACTTTCTCTACTGAAATAGGCGCTTAGTAGCGGAGTGATTGAAAGACATGGGTCGTCAGAGTCGTAACGAACCCTTTAAAGGGCTACAAATGGAAAAGTTAGCGTTCTAGTGAATTTTTCGTGATTCATAATAACTTCGGACCCTCGGTCTCTCACTTGACAACTCTCCCTTCAAGGACACCAACCATACGACCCTCGTCGTGCGAGTCTCATTCTTCCTTTATGCATGTGCGATGATGAAAGCGAACACAAAATATTTCTAAGCGCGTATGTGTGCTGTTTTTTATCCAGCCCTATATCACTTGTCATAGAAAAAGCCAAAAGTTTCTCAAGCAGAGGGGGTATTTACCTTCGGCGAAAACATATAGACCGATTACACGACGGGATATATAAACAACATTGTTAGGTAGAATATGGTTCAATTAAAAAAAAATCTTAAGTGCTTTTGAAACCACGGTTATCTTTCGAAACTTCTAAACAAACATTTTTGCAATAAGTTATATTCAATAAGATCAATATTTTTCACTCATAATTTTTCAATCGTTTAGATTATAATTACAAAAATAACAATAAAATCAATTCAATATAATATATTGTAGGATCGTATATATGTGATAACACAAACTATAAAAATCAATTAAACGGTCTAACTGGAATTTAAGTGTGAATTTATATACTACGTATGTACCTTTGAAACTCGCGCCAAAATGATTTTTCGGTCTTGAGACGCTAAACTATCTACTATCGCATAAATGTTCCGCAATAAAATATTCCGCAATGGATTTAATTGCAGCTAATAAGTTGACAATAATACTTCGATTATACGGGAAAAAATCAATCATTTTCTACGATCGTATATTTCTCACCTACAAGTAAACACACCGGCTTCTTCGTAATTGCGTAATATTCAACATAACACGAATCAATGCCGATCTCGGCTCAACTTGACTTGTAGAAGATTCCGCTACAGGGGTACAGTAAATTAAAACGATAAAATAGAACGACAACAGGCGCCAGCGAGGTGGCCTCTCCAGGATACTCAGTGCGAGCGGGAGAATTACAACGACAATCATAATGATCGGATCGAGCTGTGCAACATAGTTGCGTCACCAGGAAGACGAGCAAGCGAGCGAACGCGCGAATGCGCGAGCGATAGGCGTCAACACAGTGGCGAACGGTAAAGTGGGGATCAGCTACGACCTTGGCCTCCACTCTAGCGAGACCGTTCCTCTATCGCCGTCTGTATTGGTTGTTTGGCAATGTCAGTCGAGGGTCACGAAAATATTGCGCACCGTCCAAGACAGACGACGACGGTTTTCTGTCAGGAGAAAGAGAAGGGAAGGGAAGAGAAGGGAAGGAAAGGGAAGGGAAACGCTCATTTGCATTATGCAATGCGCTATTCGACTTGTAAGTCTGTTATCAGACAACTACATATTGCTGTTTATCGAGATCGGTTTAATCCCCTCATTTTTCAAATGTAGAATCATGAGATAATTTTTGCAAAGATAAGTTCGGAATGTAATAAACAATTTTGGCATTATACTGATTCCGCGACTCGGAACGGCAACTGTTATTCTCTCATTTATATTTCATTTGTCAACACGAATTGAAGAACCACTGTGATCCGATTTTTTATTTGTTAACTTGTGGTTAACTTGTGGTTAGATTTAATCCGATGATAACGTAAAAATTGTATTTTTTTTTCTATGATTAATTACTAATACTTTTATAATAAATAAACTTTTAAAGTTACTACAAAACTATTATAGTTTAATGATTAATTACAGCTAGAAAACCACAATTTGTACATTATCATCAATGTTAAGTGAGAATACGTCTAAACCACAAGTTACTCAGATAATAGATCAGGTCTGTAAGTAATTTTAGAACAGAAAAAAAAACTAACGTCTTCACGCGAAACTGTGTATATAAAGCTAAATTAATAATTGGTTGAATTACGACAAAAGTATAATTATATTATACAATTATTAATTATATCTTACGTGTCCGAATAAAGATTATATTATTTCAAAATACGATTACGATCTGGAAAACATATGTTACGAAAATATTAAGTTCATTCTTCGTCGCTCACGTAACCGTTGGCGCCAGACGTTATATATGTAATTTTACCAACAGTCACAACAAAGTAGTAAATAGCACGTTTGAGTTAAGTATAATCTATTTTTACATATCACGCACGATAAATGTTTACACATACATTAAAAAATCATCCAAATATACATATATTATTCACTGCCCACGATTATTCGGTTATCGCATTTCGCATCAACCAACGTTTCCTCCTCCCCCCCCCCCCCCCCCCCCGAAATACCGCATCGTCACGGTATTTGAGCTCCTCGTTAGATCCGATGATAGAATTTACATCGGTAGGTCGCACGATGACTAACACGCCGTTATGTAACGTGTTGTTATGAAAACTTAAGTTGCGACAGGCGCGTAGCTTCGCGCGCGAGCGCACATAACGTTTCGCACGAAGTAAATAGCGCTGTTTACATCGCATTACCGAGATTAGTCGACAATGTAGAGGAGAGCCGATAAACGCGAAGAACGCGCCGCGGCGCCGCTCCTTTTTTGCGCCGCGCTCGCAACACACGTTGAAAATACACGTGAGTTAGTCGCGCGAGTCGCCCGCGGACATTATTATCAATGCATACCACAATCATTGGCATAGTGCGCCTTTTCTAAAGTCAAGCTGAATAAAACAAATTGTAAAAATTATTGAAAAGTCGGAAAAGTCGGAGAGAGAGAGAGAGAGAGAGAATTTTTTGTGTTTCTTTTTGTGTCTGGTAAAAATGTTCCTTCCTGCATTCTAATCGGCGAACCGAGGACTATACATTCCATGCCAACAGTTACTGAGCATCGAACTAAAGTCGAACTAAATTCACAGTCGATTCTTATATTTAAGACTGTTTTAAGTGTTCTCTCTTAAGTCATGAACTAATCAACCGTGTTCAAATCTGTTTTGACTTTAAATCCGTCTTAGGTAATGTCTTAAAATGCTAATACGACTCTCTGATTGGTTCATGACATCGTAAGACATTGCAGTCTTGAAATAAGAACGGATTATGAATACCAACCTAAGAAATCCTTAAAAAGATAGGCGTGTAGAAAGTATTCGCGGACTAGTTAACTTTCGTTTTCGGCGAAACATTCCTCGCATTCGACCGTGGGGAACGTGGACAAAAAGCAAACGAAAAACGAGAAAGAGAGCGATAGAGAGAGAGAGAGGGGGGGGGAGGGGGGGACCGGCACACTGGAAGAACTCCGGAATAAAAATAAGAACATGGTAGTATACACGTGAAAGCCATTAAGTTGGATGTAACGGCGAGGAAAAAAATAGTAGCCCGTAGTCCGATTTAGTGCGCACCAACCGGTTTGCCATAGTTAACATACACGCGCGCACACATTCGCGCACATCTATCTAAGAACGGTGTGCGCCGCTGATGCAAGAAAGTTATTATCTAACCTTGACGCGACGCAATCCATGCGGTCCCCAAATTTCGTGAGTACATGTCACAGATACCTCGGAATCTGGTTGTTATCGTTGTGCCGACAGCGCGGTGACGCACGGCTGCACTATTTTTAGTCATGAACGCAATTGCGCGGAAGATATACTTTCAGGTAACATCGCGGCGAGACAAGAGCGAGATCGTGCATTTGAGTACAATTCCATTATGTATACTCTCTAAATCTGAATCAGTGATAATCACTAATTATCCAGTGGCATACTTAGCACTGATAATCAGTGAAGTTCAACTATAAAAAGAAAGAATGTTTGAGAGCATTATATAATTAAAATACTGACATTTGCACATTAATTTCAATCTTCCAATACCGTATTCATTGAATTTAAGCATTAAAACAAACAAGGTTAGATCACGTAATAAAGATTAGATTAGGTTAGGGATTTCATATTTAATTTACTGATTAGCAGTGGCATACTTGACACTGATATCAGTGATTATTCATTGATTCAGAATTTATAGTTCTATCAAATTCTAGTGGATCAGTCTTAATCTCGACTTATACTTTTTATTTCTCTTTAAATCTAAGAACGAAAAAAAAAAGATAAATAAGATTGTCATATATTTCTCATCCTAAACTTTTTCCCGATTTTCAATATTTTTAAATTTTCGTCCTGATTTGGAAACCGTTAAATATTTTATAAAAAAATCAATTTAATTAACAATATAAAAAATTAATATTATTGCTTTCTGTTAAATTGGTAGTATTTCAAAACCACGCAGGTGAGTGTAATATATATTGAACTTCTTTAATATTTATACATTTACGAACTCGTCACCTGTTCATTTGACGGGTATCCGAAGAAATAAATAAATACTATATATAGAATTTCAAAATTAGAAAGCTGAAGAAAAAATAAATTTGGATATATATTCATATGAATCCATTAATACAAGTGGGCAAAAATTGCCAGGAAGTAATAATATAGGAAGAATAATAATAATAGTTTTTGTAATTTTGGTCGTGAAATCCGAAACCCATCAAATTGATGGCTCCCATAAATTTAATGTTAAAGCCAAGAATTTTTCAGAAAATTTTGCAAAATTTCCTAACTTTTCCCTGACATTTTCCTGATTCCCAGTTCCGTGGCAATCCTGATAAAGAATAAATTAAAACAAAATTAAAGTTAATCTACTTGATAGAAATGAACATTAATAGATAGAAATGAATCAACTGTGAAACTTTGCGTCCAAATCCCGTTCGATTAACAGCATACACTGAATTATTCGCATCCATGAATCAGTTTTTGTAATAAGAGCGCTCGGCAAACGACCGTATCAAATGTTATTGCATAGTATCAATGTTTTGCATTCGCGTTAGGATTAACCGCGAAATAATTTCTGAGAAAAAAACGTTAGATAAACGTTATTAACCCTTCATCAACCATAGAATTATTTTGCATCGTTCGCCAAACCTGGGTCTTTGAGCTTCAATGCAGATTTTTATATATTGATCCAGATTGCACTTTAAAAAATGGAAAAAATTCTTGCGCACTTTGAAAACTCTATGAAAGCTTTAACGAGTATTTTTTACTATCATCGAATTGTATTTTTTACAAATTTAAATTTTCCAAAATCCATCAAAATTCAAATTATCAACGATAATATGTCTTCAAAATCCAACTTGACTGATAAAGAATTAATAATAATAATAAACATGAAACAATATGTGAATAATGAAGCATAGATTTATACTTGCATAGAATTATATTTTGACAGCAATATAATAAATATTACACAATTTTATCAGCAATAATTCTTACCAGTGGTTCCAATGTCTGTCTTAATTTATGGTACATTATTTATTCCGAATTACATTTGCGAGGATTTGTATCAAAATATATATATTGTAATAAAATATATATAATAATGCGTGAATCTGAAAATTCCGTACGTTTCACACGAAGTCGCACTTTGCTTCTTGTAATAAGGAATCCTAGACGTAACAGAAAATAGTTCATAAGCGATTGAATATTGTTTAATTTTATTTTCTTGGACCTCAATTTACTCTGTTAACTCGTATCATATGCGACAAAGTTGTTTTATCTTTTTTGACTAGTGATTTTGTTTTAATTCTATGTATTTTTTTTTTGACATCTCGATATTTTTATGTACTGATGATAGTCAAATCTTGACCGAGTCAACGTTATTATATGATTACTTAAATATATACGTTTAAAACATCTAGTGTCGCAGCTATATGCTCCTTTTTATTTATATTTACTCTCTAAATCTGAATCAATGGATAATCACTGATATCAGTGCCAAGCATGCCACTGGTAATCAGTGAATTAAATGTGCGATACCTAACCTAGCTATTTTATTATGTGATCTAACTAATCTCGTATTTTTAGTACTTAAATTGAATGAATATGGTATTGGAAGATTGAAATTAACGTGCAATTTAATTATATAATGCTCGATATTTTAATTATATAATCGAATTAATTATATAAATCTCGAACATTCTTCCTTTTTTAGTTGAACTTCAATGATTATCAGTACAAAGTATGTCACTGGGTAATTAGTGACTATCCAATGATTCAGATTTAGAGAATAATAAATATTACTAATTTAAATGTATCTCTATTAGATTAATCAGTGCAAAAGAACACAATCAATATCGAGCAATTTGGAGGATCCATATCAAGAAATTTAATTTCTAATTATATATAAGCCATGATTAAAAAACATCTGCACGTTGCGCAGTGCTATTGAATTAATTGGCATCGTAAAATATACGCTTTATACGTTGCGGCGTTCAACGACGTGGGACCTGATCTAACATTGTTGCGTAAACAGCAGACGTCATATATGGCTCGGCGCCGGACGGAGCGGATAAGTTTTCGTAACCGAACACCGACTCGATACACAGTGTATCGAGTCCGGTCGGTCGCAAAGAGACGAGATTACGTTTCTAGGAAGTGTTCCACACTCTGACACCTTCCCTGCTTCTCCGCGCGCGCGCGCGCGTGCGTGTGTGTGTGTGTGTGTGTGTGTGTGTGTGAGACGCGCTGTCGAGGTGTAAAGAGAGGACTCTGGATAGTGCGTATCACCTTCTCAACCTGTCTTTTATTCGTCTTCCAGCGTCACGACGATGACTAGCTCGCGAGTCGATTTATTACGTCGGTGACCGAGCCGATTACTCAGCGTTTCCGCGAATCGCGCTGTCAGTTCGCGGTAATATCATGTTGCGCCAATCAAAGACAAGTGTAATTCCCGCTCTGCTGAAAATAGCAGCGAGCGAGAACGCGCGCGCGCGTTTAGTAATCACCATACATCTTTGATTCTATTTCTTTCGCGCACCGATGATAAACAATTATTATTGACGAACGACCAATTGGCCGCGCGTTGCTAGAAATCGTGCGGATCTTATTGCACTGTCCAAGAGACTCGACAGAGCACGTGGCAATGCGTGTTTTTGCACGCTCGTGAAGATATAGACGCTTTGAGTTCGCGCGCACTACCGCGATTATGCAAACCCGTCACGTTTATCGCCAACAACTAACTCCACACATGCCTGACCTATCTTAATACATCGACCGATATCATTCTTCTGATTCGTTATCGTGGATAAATGAGCTCGATACGCAAGTAAGTACGCCGATAACTGATTAGAAGCGTGAGAAATCTGTCCTTCGCTGTTAAATCCATAATGTCAAATTTAATCTAACGTGAGTCGTCACTGCTCCTATTAAACATATCGTTATTTTTTACTAATGATAATTAAATTTGAAATGATAATTAAAATGATAATTAAATTTGACACTATATAAATTGATACTGTATAGTGTCAAATATAACCATTGTTTTATGTAAAAAATAACGATATGATTGAGTAGGATTGATTAAGTTAATTTGATACTATAGATTTAACAATGTTCAATTAAATGATACAAATCCATAAATTTTCATTGTTTTGTCTCACTGAGAGTCGACGCGGCTGCCAGAATATCGATACTGAGAGAAAAACTTTTTGATATTTGTAACTATAATTTATACATATTACTATAATTATGATCATGGCTATTCTATAGTTTAATAATAATATATAATATGTAGTTTTATAAACTCTGATATAATTGGCAATTGAAAATTACTATAATTATAATTATTATTACCATAAA
>NW_017259583.1:2195400-2203017 GCF_001594045.1 Atta colombica | reverse complement strand
CAGCAGCCATAATTATTATTATATAGTAACAATATAATAATTATAGTTACAAATACAAAAAAATATTTTCTCAAGGGATTATATCACCGGAAATGTATACAGCAATAGATGCACCGGGGAAAACCGCGGCAGTTGTAATAGAATATCGTGTAAGATTATTTCAGGCGACTTACGTCAGCGCACTTTATCGAGTGCCTGACCTAGGTCGTGATACCTACTACTCTATGAAGGGGAAAATTTTAACTTAGGCACCGCATGGATGGCAACACAATCTATTTTGGGGCGATTCAAATTTAAAGGGACTTGAAACCTAAAGCTTTCTATAATAATTGGATTCTTCTTTATCATTTTGAAGAAGATATTATAAAGTGCATTGTGAACTTGGCATTGATAAATCTTTTAATTATATATGTATAAAAAATATATTATATGTACAGAAAATTGAATATTATTAATTTACACCAAAGTTTTGTAAATTGAAATCTTCAAATAATTATTCTTTATAAATAAATATTATCTGCCTTTGAAAAATCAGTGCAACTTTTGATATCTCTATCAAGGGCACGAATTATATGTAAGTTCAAGGACACACGTACATGCAAGTTTACAATTGTGAAACATAAATACGGCTTGAGTCATCGAAAAATTTAGCGACGCATATTGAAACCCGATATCAGATTTTTATAGAAACAGGAAACTTCTATTAGATTATCGAATCATCTAGACTTACACGGATATATTACTTGTGCGTTTCTATGTATTTATCTTATTGTCGCATTGTGACAGATTTGATAATATCGTGTGACAAATTTGTTAATTTTTAAATACAATTGCATTTAGATTGCGAATTTTCTGTAATCTTTGAAACTCAAAAACGGCATTAAAAAAAGCGTCAAATTTTTTTATTATAATTCCTCCATTTATAAACATGATCAATATTTGCGAAATCTGGAACGTATACATATAATTCGCTGGCTTTCGTATGTGTGTTTCGTATGTGTACTAAAAATATTTTCAGATCCATAGTCATAATTTAGTAACAGATACGATCGCCTGCTATTAAATTTTATTTTTATCTCGCACTATATGTATAAAAGAAATCTATGTTATCACTAACCAAGTGTCATATTCGAGGATAAGTGCAGAGTAGGAGTACGTGACTATGTCTATAAACAAGATAGAGATTGGAATGTTATCGTTTGAAGTGTTTATCAATAGATATTCGGGTAACTTTGTGTCAATTAGCCACTACATAGTAAGAAACTATTGTTGCTTTATACACAAACATTTTTCATGTAACAGTTCAATAAATGACTATATATATCAAATCCGTTTCAACTTTAATTTCCTCTTTAGCATCGATCGAATTTACCAGAAAAACGATAGTTTCGGAATAATCTGTACAGGCATTTTTCCAAGTGGGAGGTGTCATCTTGTTTACGACAGTTACTGGCCGCTATTTATGAGCGCAAAGTTCTAAAAAAAAGTCAAAACGACAGCAGAAGCGAAAGTGAAACTGAGCGGAGCGCGAGAGTTGTGTTGGCTCGACGGTATATTTTTTTTTGCCGGAGGCTTTATCGCGCATTTTTGCGCAGTTAGGCGATAACGTGTTCGCGAGATGCCCTTCCGTCATCGGTATCTCACACATACACATGTCTCTGCACATTTTACGATACGTGATATACACCAATCTGGTCGCGCGAAACTAAGCGCCACTATTGGGCGTGCCACAAATGACATACTCCTTTCGCACCAATGTGTGTGTATGTGTGTGTGTATTTTTTGTGTGAATATGAATGTGTGTTTGCGTATGTGTGAATCAGACCATGTTACTCGTGCCGGAATGCCGAGCCATGGTAAATAAAGACCTCGCGCGACCGCGAAGAAGCTAACCCGATAAGACTTCGCCGAAGATCTCCAAGGATGGAGATAAATTCTGCGAACTCGTTAATATTCAAGAGCCGAACGGGATAAAATTAAACTTATTTTCCAGACAAGTAAGCCGAGCATCGTTGATCCACGGCTTTTAAGGCGAGAAAGATTAATGTATCATTTATGTTCGCTAAATAAAATTCAATTGTAACAATGTAAAAAAATGTATTTTAAAATCGTTCAGCTGTATAAATAATATAAATCGAAGCGCAAAAATTACTACTAAAAAATATCCAGCAAAAAAGTTGAATATATAACCTCACTATCAGCTCTATTAAGTAGCAATATGATTAATTCTCTGTTTATGAAACTTACATAACAAGCTACTAAAAATAAAAAAATCAAGAATGATTTCGATGAAAAATAAATATACATGAGGTCAGTAGCATAATCCTGGAAATAACATAATATGCATATAAAAAGCTCGAATACGCTTTTACTAGTGTTGCTTAGTATTCGAAATCAATCGATTTTCATTCATTAAACAAGAAATTATAAATTCCTTTTTTATACATCCTTTATTTAAATGTTTTGACGTTGTTTTTGACTGTGTCTAAAACTTTTATGTACACACACACACACACACACACACATGCGCGCGCGCGCGCGTGTCTCTTCTATGTAAAATCGCATTTTGAATAAAAAGTCGATTGTTCATAATCCTTGAAAAATATCTGCGTCACGAAACGCTCCGTTCAAAACACTCGTCTTTGTCAGCACAACAAACTCGTGCGCGGATTGACAAAATGTTTCGAATTAGAGAGATGAAAGCACGCGCAAACTTTGTTATTAACGCGCGAGGAAGGGATGGTTATCGGTACGCTGAAAGCGTATATAAGGGATTGCTGAGTAATGAGATAGCGTCAGCGAGAAGAGGATCGAACGTGTATAGATTCGGTTGTCTTACGTTCCCGTGATGTCCTTGAGCGGCGCGGATGAGACTCCTGAATTCGCTTCACGAATTACTTACGAAGCACGTGAGGATCTTGCTAAAGACGGAACCAACCAGCTGCCACGTACAATTTCTACGAATAACGACAACGACGATGACTGCGAAGACGACGAGCATCGCGGCTCTTGTACGTGCCTCGTCTACGTGGCACGATGAAAAGGAATCTTCTGCAGCTCACGACTTAAATCCTCCTAAAGCGGGTCGCAGGTGTGCGTTAATGAGTCGAGCAACGATAATGGAAACGACGGTATGGCTAAGCACACACAATGGACCGACCCCGACCGATCGGTCTGTTGTAGTTCGGTTCTCTCTAGCCATCGATGTCGCGTGAAAATTTGTACAGGCTGTGCTTCTTTACCACTTAACCCGTCCTAAGAAACTTACTTTACGCGAACAAGGTAAACGCATTCGATGCCGCAAGCACCTTTCTTTCCCATATATACAAGTTTCACGATACGAAGAACAAGAAATATATAGCATATACATACTGAAATAATATAAGTCAGACCTCAATTTAAAGATCTGTATCACCGTTCTTGTAACACTCATCCTTTCTGAAAGAGTCCACATCATTTATCATCATCGTTTAATCTATTCAGAATATAATTTTGTTTTTGCAATCTTTTTATTTCTTCAGCTGCTATTAGCCGAAACTGGATTTTAAATATGATTTTACATTATATAAACACGTCCAATCGTATTATTATTATTATTATTATTATTATAGGATATAAATATGTGACTTTTTTGTCAAAGATACATATAAAAAATGTAATTTCTATGCTGAAAAAAAAAAAAACACAGAGATATAAGATCAGAAAAGAATCGAGGACCGGTTCTTCCGGCGCGATGTGATTTCCATCTATTAATAGACAGCATAAACACAGTAGAATGACGATACGAGGCTCGCGCGGCGAAGAAAAACAAGCTTTACGGATGACAGCAACGAGAAGACATTGATGGCCGCCGGTTGTCGGTTACGTGCGTCGAATCACGATGCAGAATCCCTCCCGGTGCATTCGTTCGCGAAAGAGCGCCTGCATGTTCCCGATTTAATTGTATGCTAATGCCGCGCGTTCCAAGCGTGAAAAGCAGTAGCTGTTGCCGAACGTTCGTTAATTAAAACAAGGATGATCGAAAGGCGGGGATTCGATTTGCGAGTTGTTGTCGCGTCTAATCTAGGCAAGATATTCATTAATTCGCGTTACAGAGGTTTTCTGTCACCGTGAAAGATATACGCAGAAAAATACTTAAGCAAGTAGTAATTACTCGTTTCAAACAGTATTTCAACAGTTCATAGTGTCCGCAAATCTATCATAAGTTCGTTATAAGTATGAAATTTATTCAAAATATATTCTGAATCCTAATAAGTTTAATATTTCAATTAAGATTATTAAATTAAAACAAATTCGATTTACTTATTATATCGCTTTTTCGAATTTTTTTATAATATTCTTCAAAAGAAAATAAATTCTTTTTTTTTCAGTATACATAATAATGAATTTTTTCTAAAATTAATAACAAGTACATTTTAAAAATTATCAAGAAAATTAATTGAGTAATCATTTTTCTTAGCGATATAGAATATTTTTCTGCGAGTACCTATACGAGAATAAATCTCGTTCGTCCTTAAAACTACTTTTTGCGCAAATTACATCGGACAATATTAATTCCAATTAGAAACCTAACACGTTTCCTCGTCGGGAACAGACGTAAGATATCGGAATGATATTGAAATTTGTTACTTTCAGCTCGCTATTACTACACTGAAAAAAAATATAGTCAATTTTAATAAATATTTAATTGAATACTGTCAACTAAACATTTATTAAATAAAGATATATTTATTTGATGCAAAAAATTGTTAATTTGATTTAACAATCATCTTTTTATTGAACAAATATTTACTTACTGCAAATAAATGCAATAATTTAGTTGGCAATATTGAACTAAATATTTATTAAAATTAACTATTTTTTTTCTCAGTGTGCGCTGTGGCAACAACACGTGCCTATAAATTTCGAACAAGTTCGGAATCAACCGTAATATATTTTTACCTTCTCTCTCTCTCTCTCTCTCTCTCTCTCTCTCTCTCTCTCTCTTTCTCCCCTCCCCTCCCTCCATCTCTCTCTTATCAAATCGTCCCGTCTTGCTCTCGCGATAAATCATTGCGTGACCTTGCACATAAACCATCCCTCGCAGCTATCGAATTATCGAAGCGAGAATATCTCAACGGCGGTACCAGAGGAATCATCGCGCAAAGTACTGGCTGGGACTCTTTATATATATCACGGGGGTGAAGGGGGGAGGGAAAGGGGAGAGACGTCAAACGTGTGTCCGCAAACATGGCGAACCAACTGCTATCCAATCTCCCTTTCGTTCTGGCTGTGTGTTTCGTTAAATCTCATCCGGGGCCGAAGCGAAGCTTTTGTCGCCAACACGAGTCGTCTTTGAGGGTCAATGTCAACGGCACACTATACACTCGATAGCGAGAGCCCGATTGGACGATGCCTGGAAGGGTGCGATTTCGGGTGTCATGTTCAGGAACGCGCCCTCCCCCTCTTTCCCTTGTCCCTCCCCCCTTGAGAGAAGTAGTCGCTTGTTGCATTGCTTTGTGCGCACTCGTCAACGCAACCGTCACCGGCGAATCGGGAGAGAAAAGCGAACGACAATCGTGGGAGAATGCATTTGTAGTAGTACAGTTAGTAGTTACGTAGAGAAGATCGTCTCGTTTGTATACAAGGCTATCAGCGAACAAAAGTGACATTTGATTACGACCGAAATAAAAAATATTACTACTCTACGAGTGACGGACATTAATAATGAATGAATTTTATATAATGCATATCTCTCTAAATCTGAATCAGTGGATAATCACTGATATCAGTGCCAAGTATGCCACTGGTGATCAGTGAATGAAATGTGAGATCTCTAACCTAGCTAATCTTTATTATGTGATCTAACTAATCTTGTTTTAGTGCATAAATTCAATGAATATGATATTGGAAAATTGAAATTAACATGCAAATATCAGTATTTTATGCTCATTCTTCCTTTTTTAGTTGAACTTTACTGATTATCAGTGCCAAGTATGCCACTAAGTGACTATCCACTGATTCAGATTTAGAGAGTATCTAACAATAAAATTTATAATTATATAAAACTATACGTTTTCATTGTGAATCGAATTTTGCAAATTTGATTTTACGGCATGCAAAATCGCAGGGAGCCGATCACTTAGATTCGCCCAGACGAAGGAAATGGTTTAAGGAATACCAGCTGAGTATCGACGGCTGAGTTGCAGTTAGGAGGAAAATCGAGGTAATGTCGAGAATGGGAGCTATCCAATAAACCGAAATAGAGTCGGCGGATAAGGAGGTTTTTTTTCCTCGTCGGAACACGTACGCGCGTGAGAAAAAGGAAGTCGAACGATCGTGTAAGGAGGTCCTTGTAAGCGGACTTATCCCCCGACGCGATAACGGAACCCCCGAATGAATCTCGCTAAAGAGAGAGGATTACCTGAGAACTCGTCTAAAGGTTAATCCCCCCCTCGACCGCACCTCGCAGTTGTACAGGAAACTCGGATTATATGCTCACGTGTTCCAGAAAGCACGAATTCCCGCCAGATTTTCAAGCGGATTTTAAGCTCCGTCATTTCATTTTGAGTATCTAATATTCTCATTAGTTAGTATTGTCTTTCCGAATAAACACTGAGAATAATATAAATCAATATATTCATAGTTGAGTCTTATATCTAAGAAGACCTTTCTTAAATTAGTTTTAAGACGTCGTGAACTCGTAATCAGAGGCTGATATAATCGGGTTTTATTTTAAAACTATTTTAAATAATGTCTTAACATGTTAACACAACCTTCTGATTGACGTATGACATCTTAAGACGGTCTTAAATATAAGAATTGATTATGAAACCGCGTTAACAAACCGCGTCTTAAGACAATCCTAAAATATTTTATAAATACCAATCATAGATCGTCGATTTTTTTTAACAGAGTAATTACGAAATACTTTATCACAGGAATTATTCGCTGTCAAAATTTTGAAATTTTGCTTCGAACTATTCTCTCATTAATTTAATATGTAAATCTAAAGTATGCTGTAATAAGCAATTATTCTAGAGATATTTTTATAAAATATGTATTGAATATATCGAGTCTTATCAAAAACGTCACACTCAATGTAATCTATTATTCGTCATACGACGAATATAACTGAGAGATATAATTACACACATTTATCAAATAATTATATAATATTAGACTTTAGAAAAATATGTAGCATGTTAGAATACAATAATACAATAGAAAGAAAAGCAAGAGATTTTATTATGATAGTTAATTGTAGCTGGCACAACTTCTCTTGGCAAAAGTTTTTCTCGCGCGCGCACTAGATAAATATATATATGTGTGTGTGTACACGAGCGCGGTAGGCTATAATTATTTAACAAATTATCGCGAGATGTACTATCAAGTATCAAATATAAATACTGAAACACGCAAACCGCTTCATATCCATATGTTACGATACATGCCGTAGATGAGAAGCAAAGAGATGAGAGATAAAGAGATAAGAGGAAAGAGAAGAGGAGAAACGTTTTCGCTATAATTAAATGTGGCTGGTAAAAGTTTCCCCTATTTTCCGAGGCGCGTAACCGCAAATTGCATGCGAGTACCAAACGAACAGTGTGTATCGTGCACGCGAGGAAAATGCGAGGA
>NW_017259583.1:2189175-2195300 GCF_001594045.1 Atta colombica | reverse complement strand
CTCTCTCTCTCTCTCTCTCTCTCTCTCTCTCTCTCTCTCTCTCTCTCTCTCTCTCTCTCTGGAGTGAAGAGAACACGACGTTAACAAACCAATTAGCAGTAAACCACCCCCAGGCCCGTAATAATTTACACACTCGTGTACAAAGTATACATATACGAATGCGAAAGGAGGCGCGGCGGCGAATCTCTCGTCTGATTCTCCTCGTCCTCCTTAACTCTCGCCTTCGAGGAATCCGATGAGACGGACGGTAGAGCGAGAGAAACGCGAGAGAGCAGAAGATGGGGGCGCGGGCGAAGATAACGGGATCGCGTAAATAAGGATCCGGGCGTTGCCAACGAGCGAGATGGCTGGCTGGCTGGCTGGCTGGCTGACTGCCTGCTTGCTTGGTTGGCGTTTTAGGCCGGTGATTTAGCCAGCGGATCGTTGCAGAGACGCGATACAACCGACCGAACATGTTTGAGAGAACAACACCCGCCTCTTGTCGCAGCATCCGCTGTGCGCGTCTCGAGAAAAAGGGGATGTAAAGAAGCCGCGAGAAAACACAGGTGAGGAAAAAGGGAACGCAAGATTGAGATTTAACCGGAGTCGGGAGTGGCTCCTGTGGGAGAACTTCTTCACGCCATCGGAGAAGCTTTGCAGTATACGAGACCGTCTGCTATCCTCCCGGGAAACGGAAACGACATGTTTGTCGCTTGCGATGCGATTTCGCTGCAATTGTCAACGGTGACGACATTAAACATGTGGATCTGCATTCGCTTAGGGATTACCAAATTTAATTAGTATGTATGAGATACTTGCGAGATTGATACGCTATCATTTTACGGCAATTTAACAATTCGAATGAGCTTCATCAAATGAATCTATGTATCTTTTGTAGTGATGACTATGAATGTTTTGTAAGGATTTATGTCGCTTGTTACATCCAATGCATTTTAAGGATAGTAATTTCGATATTATTCAATTGTACTCAATAAAGCATAATGTAGACTAAGAGATCGATGACATTTTCGTACAATCAAATATATGAAACTATACAGATCGTCTGGCCTATTCTACATCAATAGTATTCTACATCAAGATTGTTTCTATAAATTTTTATGTAGATTTCAGAAAAATATCCTGCAATGTATTATATTATTAATCACTGCGACATTTCTGATAGAACAATGAAAACGTTCTGATATTCTTTTAACATATTAAGTATTAGGTATAAGTTAAGAAAGATAATCATATCGACAATGTGAGGGAGGACGACTGCCTTTTGACACATATTCAAAGTATCCGTACGAACTTATGCGAACAGGATATTCTGGTATCGAATTACGTATTCCGTAACACGCTCATGTAACGTTATAATACCACGAAGCCTCTCTCTGTTTCTGTCGAGACAATGAGAGGGTTCGGAGCAATCTTCCATGAGAAATTCGAGCTCGGATCGAGTCACGCGGATCAGTACGAATTATGATCAACGAAAAAAACCGTTATAACGTTGGGAAGCCTTGCCAAGGCGAAAACGATTTTTGTTATCGATCATAATGCATGAAATATCTACTTGGCTTTAATTTGTATTCATATTCCTCCATTTATTACATTCAATATTTTATAGTGATAGCCGCAAGATTACATTTAATGCGGAATATTAACTGTCATTCTCATGTCACGTCAATATTAAATGTGATTTTTCTATTATATCCAGTATTAAATAAAATAAGCATTAAATGTTTGTATTTAGCTATTCTTACCGTAACTATATTTTATTTCATTAAGATTTTTAAAATTGATTTAAAAATGCTAGCGAGTACGTTAATATTTTTAGTTTAAAAATGTGCATTGCTATAGAAATAATTAACTAAAAATAAGATCGCGCAACGATATTTTCAATGAATCACAATTTAGCTTGCTTAATACTGTAGTGCGATTGAGACGCTCTCAAATCTGATCCCCCCCCCCCTCTCTCTCTCCCTCCCTCCTTCCCTCTCTTTCTCTTTTCTCATCTATTAATTGAATCGAAAACGAAAAGTTGCGACAAGCACACCTCACAAGAAGAGAACGTAATTTTCTTAATTACCGCAAACCGAAAACGCGACACCGTCTCCGCTGTAATGCCGCCCGTCACTCGTCGGACGAACTTAATGCAAACTTAAACTCACCTGAGGGATGTAATTTTTAAGTAATCACCGTCCCCGAAAGTCAAGAACACGAGAAACTCTTCCATCAAGGAATTCGCGTGATAACTATTCGATTTATTATCTTGAGAAACTTATCACCTCTGAAATTTCGACAGAAATTTTACCGATTTTTGCGACCGAGTGTTAATTCTATCTGATTGGGAATATGTTTAACTTCGACATGAGAAATTTTCAACGTGAAATTTTTAAATAATGGCACAGGAATACACATACACATTGATACGAATATATTTTTAAATTTAATTTGAATACGTTAAAATTAATTTGATTTAATTAAATTTAATTTAACTAAATTAAACTAAATTTAACTACAATGTAGATAATGTATTATTTCCATTAGTAGTTATCATATGTTTCAATGTCAATATGTAATCATGAAATTTAAATTTCTCGTTAAAATATTCCTAAAAAGAAATAAACATGGATGTAAATTAATTTATGGTATTTCATACTTCGAATTGCCTTTTACCACCTATTTTATACTATATGCATTTGGAACTGGTTTCAGCGAGATCCGGTTGAACCGGGTTATACGATAAAACAGGAACTGTGTCGGAAACAATACTGTCTTCATTCACGCAACTACCAAACGACGAATCGCAACGTTCAAGAACTGCATCTATTATGCCCAAACATAACTTGGATTTTTCTAACGCGATTTGTATTCATGACCTCTCATTGGGATCTTTCAATATGCAGGCGAGCTCGTCGACGCGATAAAATTTCGCCTTCGCGAAAAACTGCGTCGAGACGGTAGGAAACCACGCGAAGAAACGAACGGAAGAGATACAAAAGAGAGGAAGGAGGACAGAACAACTCGGTTGCAGTTCATGAATGTTAATGACATACGAGTAGGCGAGGCGTCCTATCTTCTTCTCTTCATCCCTCTTTACCCGCTTCCTCTACACCATCTTGTACAATCCATACATATTTGCATGAATTTGGCAAACAGCTCGTTACGAATGCGACGAATACCATATGTATATTCGCGTGCGTGCAAACGTAAGCGAGTGAAACGTATATGTTTGGGTCAACGTGTGAAGGCCGTTCGGCGCCTTGCGCGAGTCCGCGAGCTGAATGTGAATCGAATTCATTTTTGACTCGTAATTACCATGCCTTGTCACGAGCTTCGCCCCGAGTATCGTTGACAGAGTTCATTCGTTATTATCCCGACCTTCGCATCGATTATCTCGCACGTCGAAAAAACATCTTATACGCATGTATTATATCATTAGTCGAACGTTCCGTTTACAATTTCTTCTATATCAATAACAAATCTTTATGTCGACATAAAATGCTGAAGAATTTTCTGAAAAATTGTGAAAGTTCCGAAACGAAATGTACAATGTTAAATTCATACGAAACGTATAATATCAAATGTGAGTTATTTTTTATCATGCCTATATAATTTGAAATCACTTTTAATCATTTCTATAATATAGGTCGTCACTGCTTCTATTCAATATGTCGTTAATTTAATTAAAATAATGGAATTAAACAATTTGATTCAAGAAATTATATTAAATTTGACTCAAATTTACTTTATTATTTAAGTGCATTCGTTAATATGAATTTTGTTTACTTTGAAACCAACCGAAATGGATTGATTTACGTTTTAATATACATGAAAGTTAAAAATAATAAAATGTTATTTATGCAAGAAATTAGGTTACCACTGCTCCTTTGATATCCAACAATCTGTATCACAGAAAGAAGAATTTTGACAAAATATCTAAAATTTAGATAACTACAGATTTAAAAATAATTTTGTTGAATCATCAAAATAATTAACATGTAGAAAATTCAAGCATGATGAACAATATTAATATTCTAACAATCAATTTGAACGCATTGTACATAATTATTTTAATAGCCAACAAAATTATTTTCAGATCTAGTTAAATTTTTAGAAACTTCAGCAGTACCATTTTTTTCCGTGAAAAACGAGTAAAAAAAAAGCGTCTTCTTTTAAATTTTATCTCAGTTTTTTTATGTAAACTTTCTTGTTGAGCTTATAAAGACTGTTTAACAAAACATGCGCTTCTAATAAACTGACATTATTATTAACGCGATATACCGAGAGAGGGATAAAAGTTTCAACTTAGTCACAGTCACCGCGAGTGTTGGATGTAATGAAGTCTAATCCCTTTATAAACTCTTGCGTCTTTCATATCTATGAGAGAATAGTGAAGAAGACAACGAGTCTTCGTTTAACAAAAAGTAATTTAAACTCGCGCCATGCGGAAATTACTTTTTGCGCGTTATCTACAAGAATGAAGATAAGAAAGAAATATCTTTTCCTCTCGCTTTGAACAATTGTCATTTTGTATTTCGAGATGGCACAATCTTTTGTGTCGATATTCGAATCTTATAAGTTACAAAAATTTTCTTTTATTGTTGAGAATTTGTAAGAAAATATCTCTAAATATTTAATTATTTTTTGTTAATTGTTCAAAATTTATTTCTTCATATTTATTACGCAAAATTGAATAAGATATAAAAGTCCAACAAATGATGACAAAAAAAAATAGTAATATCTCTTAATCCTTTCAAGCAGGTGGAAATCCAGATTCCCATTTCTTTGTAATTCATTTTTTGCATTTCTCAAGTAATTAAAATTTAATTTTGTTGCAAATTTTTGTTTTTACTTCGATAAGATATTCGTAAATGCAGAGAAATGTATGTTTTCCGTTAATTTTTTATTTCATTGTTTATATTGACAAAGTGTGAAAAATAATATTTTTCAGAAAAAATTCATGTTGAAAGCAAAAAAGTTACTTGATTAGGATGGAACTGAGTTTTCAGGGTCAATAATTACGAATCTGGCTTTAGATTTTCAAAATTCAATATGGCGGATCTAATACGGCGGACAAAAATTAAAAAATTAGTTCTGTGGCTAAAATAAGGTCAAGTAGGTTTTTTGGATCATTACGAATTTAAAGTCAAAATTAAAAAATTCAAAATTGCGGATCTAGTATAGTAAAGTGAACACTCAAAAGGCAAACAATCTGTACAGTATACGCAGATGGGGGTTACTTTATGTTCGCTGCTTTTATTACTAATTTTTTGTTTTTCGGTCCACCATTGGACTTGGACCCGCCATTTGGAAAATCTGAGAAATCTGAGATTCATAATCAGCGACCCGAAAACCCTCGAGTACCCAGTTTCATCTCGATCAAGTAATTTTTTGTTTTTCGGTCCGCCATTTTGAATCTGCCATTTTGAATTTCGAAAATCTGAGGTCAAATTCATAATCAGCGAAACCCGAAAATCCCCGAATAACAAATTTCAACTGAATTCTACGTAAAGAAAAATGTATGCTTTAAAATAACTATATAACGATATTGTGTGTGAATAAAATAATTATATTGACAATACTTCTAAAAGCATCGATATTTTAATCATCAATATTTCGACGAAATATCGATGCCGTCCATCGTTAATCGCACTGCTTTTTTATAATAATTAGCATATCAACGATCGGAATGCTTTTTCAACAGAAAGGAAAAAAGCGCGACCGATAATAACGCGAGAATCCCAGTTGGATTTTGAGACAAGGAACGAGAGGAAGTGTATCCCCTCGAAGGGAATTTAATTAAGAGCAGCTTCCACCTTTTCAAAAAGAAAAGTGCGCGCGAGAGGGAGGAACATCTCGCCCCGTCGTCTTTAAGGCATCCTTGGGGCGTTTCTCGGCCTCAGGGTCAATCCCCAAACTCGTCGCTCCTCTCGCAAGTCCCCTGCGTCCTGTCGGCTTACTTCTACCATTACTTCACGATTCTTTACAGGAGATGTCTCCGCTGCAGGCGGATGTGATTACGAGCGCAAATGGCGCTTTTTCTTTAAAATATTCCACAAATAGCAGTAACGTCGTTATCGAAAATTACATTAACTCGGCCATATTCATTGGCTCATGAAAGCTAATTACGTATCTTAATA
>NW_017259583.1:2179857-2189075 GCF_001594045.1 Atta colombica | reverse complement strand
ATAAGAATATATATATATATATATATGCATATATATAATAAATTAAATTCAATACCAAGATCACGTTCAGTTAAATATTAATTTATACTTAGATGCGAAATTAGTAGACTCACAAATTTAATTGAAATTTTTTTTAAGAGTCCTTTATCTGTTTAACACAAGTGCGTTTTAATGGTCCTCATTGAAACCGATTTGATTTGATATATCGCTGCAAATTGCATAGACGTGATCGTACACAAACGATTATCAGTGTTCGCAATGTGTATAAGCGCAACGCAAGCAAGCAATTCGTTTATGGAACGCAATCGGTGAGTGTTAATCCATACGCGTCCGCTCCAAGCTTGCAATTATAGACAGATTAATCACGATCACGCGCATGCGATCAACAGCTCTGCAATTTGACTACCTCTTCGTCTGCCACTCACTTTCGGATGATGCAAATGATATAACGGAACTAATTGATCGAAAATTTGAAATGCAAATTTCGTCGCGCGAAGTATTTCGAATATATAAATTTCTGCAGATGTGACCGCAATTAACGCATATCTATGTTAAATAAACAAATCTCTATTGTATAAAAATCGGATGAATATGATGCCAAGATGTAAATTCTATTCTATTTATTATATAAGTAGGATATCCAGCAAAATCTGACTCAATTCAAGGATAATTTCGAGTCATCGAAAAATAATGGGATAAATCCTGATTTTTCCAAAATTTAACTCATTGATTTGCACATATTATATGCTTTATATTTAAATTAGGGCTCTGTACGAATTAATTAAAATACTAACAAATAATTTGAAACAATATTATTTATTGTTTTATAAATATAAAACGAACATTCTATCAAACAATTTTTGTACTATGTTCTATTTTAGACATTAAATTCAAGTTTCTCATTTTCAATTGGTAACTTATTGCATTTTTAAGGGAGGACTTATTGATAACTAAATACAACTTTTCTTCTTATTTTTTCTTTTCTCACGCTCTAACTTTTTTAGAATGAAAAAATGATAAATTCCAGGAAACCCTGAAACTTCAGGATTTTTCAAGAATTTTCTAGAATACATAAAATTCCAGAATCCAAGTATAATTCTAGAATCCAAGAATATTCAAGGATCGCTGGACATCACATAAGTAAAGGATTTGTCTAAAAATTATCGTACGCACTTTTCCAAAAAATAAATACAATCTGTTACTCGTTTTGCTAACCAGATTTAACTGCCACAGCCGTAATTTAAGACACCTTATCGTTATCATAAACCTAGACTTAAGATGTTCTTGAGAAAGATTATACACTTAACGCTGCGATGAATGCACTGTAGAAGTTTACGATATTATTCTTGTCAATTTTTTCCACAATGCGTTTCGAACTGAAACTTGCAAATTCAATGCGCGCTTTGTCGGAGAAACTTTATAGTACGTGGAACGCGAATGTAATCGTAATAGAAAACAAGTACGCACAAGTGCGCACAGATTAGATTAAAATACCCGTGAAAAATATTATCTTTTCAATTTTAATATCTTTATATTCTTTTTTATTTTATTCTTCCTTTTTTTTTTAAAGAAGAATCCTATTAAAACAATTTGTAAAAATTAATCCCCCTTTGTAATAATTTCTTTGTACTTTATAACAATTCCAAAGTTGTTACAAATTCCTCATTTAAACACACATTCTGATTTTTCTTGCGACAGTTTCCCTGATATTTCTTTGATTTCCAGTTTGACGACAACCCTAAATTCGCTTTCAGAATGAGACTATCAGAACCCCACGATTCTCTTAATAGTTATGCGACCGTTCATGCGTCTCAGTAACGTCCGTAAATCGGATCGCTGCAAAATAGGAGAGAAGCGAAATAAAGATAAAATTTATAAGCCCGCAAAAAATTGTTCGGTACGCCCTCCAATAAATATTTATACATGAAAGATGTCGCACGAGAAAAACATTCGCGGGATGTTTTGCGAGGGTAGTGAATGTCTACGAATGGTCGTGAAACGTTCCCCATCCTGCGATTTATTCCCAGTTAAAATCCGAGCCCTCGGTGAGCTCGTCGTGCGCACCACAGCAACGGTGGAAATTTATAGATCCATGCGCCGGTCTTTCCAAAGATGTCCGTAATAGTCGCGGCAAAGAGGGGAAGTGAACGAAAGTCCGCAAAAAAAAGAAAAGAAAAAAGGAGGGGGGGGGAGGAAATCGCTATCGTATACCTACGTGGGTATAAACGAGCATAATGTTCCCGAGAATAGCGTCCTATTGCGCTAGAATATTGTGCGATGAAACGGAAGGGGCGTCGGTTTTTACGCCCCTCTCCTCTCAACACGCATTGCACGCATCGTAACGATCCTCAGAATTTGTGATCAACATCCGCACCGTTGCGATATCGTATCATGGCTCTCGGAACGAGATTCATATGCTATAGCTACTACCAACAGGATTTAGAATAAAGATGAGTTCACACATAATTGCACGGAGGAGAATCTCGAACGTGCTACGTATGTACGTACATAGGTGTGAATTAATCCTTTGACTTCGTTCGTATCTCCTCCTTTTAATTGCGGGATGTAAAACGCGGTGAATGTGTCAGGAGGATAGGGGAACAGAGTCCGGAACAAAGGAAATTCGTGCGGAAAATTTGCGACCTTGCTAAATTTTACGCCTTCGTGCTAACGACGTAATTATATTAGAAATAAGAGCGTTAAGAATAATGCCAGAATAGTAGACACTATTGTATTATTTATTTCCCCGTTTCAAAATGAAGTTTTTAAATGCTACATTAATGTTTAAGATTTAACAAGATGGTAATAAAATATTCTATTTAAAAATGACTCGTTTTATCTATAACTCTTGTTTTAATTCTTTGATTTATTATCATTCGAGTCGTTATTGCTTATCTTGTTAATTTAAAAATATCCATTATATCATGATTAAATATTTAATTAAATTATAATCGATTTTTAATCGCTCTAAAATAAAATTACGATTTTAGAGAGATTAAAAATTGATTATAATCAATTATTATAAAATGTTAATTATTATTTTTCTAATTATTAACAAAAATGTTAATTATTATTCTTTTAAAGAGAATCCTGCAATGTCTCAAAAAATTCAAATATTAGAAAATAAAGTTAATGCAATTATGAAGTTCATACTTGAAGTTCATAAAAAAGTCGACATCGGTAAAGATGTCGAAAGATCAATAAGAAATATATCCGATATATTAACCGCAATACAGAAGTTAACAGAGATTTTTTCCAGAGATGACGAGTGAAAAGATACACAAGCAACCGGGTTCTAGCAGCATCCTCTCGACTTTAAATGCATCATGGTGGCGTGATTCCATGCCGTTGGCCTTGGGAGCTGCTAGAACGTTCAGGCTCCTCCTCGCTCGGTGGCCCTGAGAAGGTGGCCACGGTCAAGGTTACGAGCATCCTCCCTTCTCTCCCTTCACTCTTTCGTATTCTTCTCCCTCTTCCCCAACGTTAGTAATCGCTTGTGCATATGTGCACGCATCACACATGCACGCACAACAAACTACACAACGGGTCCCGACCGCCCTACTCGTACACAGGCGAATCTAAACTCGCCGTTGCATCTTGGTACATGTGCACTCGCCTCCAGGTACTCCAGCCGATTGTGCTCGAAACGAAAACGAAACCAAGAATGCAAACCCGAAGGTTAGCCGTCTTGCTTAGCCGTCGTGTTCGAAAAACGCTTGAATTAATTCGAACGATACAGAGCTTCTAATAAACTATTATAATGATGTATTCGAAATATTAGTACATCAACAATAAGGGCTCTAAATAATATAAATTTAAAATGTATAGAATGACAGGGTATTGAAAAGCCAACCGCAAAACTTATTGCGTAAGTTAATTTATATTCTATTAATAATCACGTAGAATTGTTTTTCAAATCTAATCTCGTCAAGATTTTAAACATGCGAGATTTTGAATAACAATAACTCGTGATTATTGATAGAATGTAAATTAATTTACGTAACTTAAGTTCTGCGGTTGGCTTTTCAATACCCTGTCATTTTATATATTTTTAATTTATAATGTATTTATTTATGTATTAATATATTATTATTATCATTATATTTATATATTAATAATTCAAAGAATTCAAAGAATACGCCAAATAAAAATATATGTCAGAAGTAGTGTTAACTAACATTTACTTACTGATATATTTATACATATCATAAATTCAATATTTGAACATATTACAAATAAGATTTAATTCCTTCCTCGACTTTGATGCCAACAATTTTTTTAACGAATAAATTTTTTAAAAACGAAATTTCTGAAATAATTAATAATTATATAAAATTAAGAATTATTGATTAAAACACTTTTTTTTAAAGAAATACTATTGACTAGAAGAAAAAGCATTTTCGAACTTCATCATGCATTATTCGTCACGCTTGTTTATCCAGGGAATAGGCGCGTCTCGAAACTAAGACTTAGAAAGGCGTGTCCTAATCATTTTGATCAAAATATATTTTCGCACATATATGTATTATAATTAGAATACATATACATATGATTATAATTATTATAAATAATAATTCATAAGAAAACATTCTGCTAATGCTTTCATAAGAAAAGGTTCTGCATAATGCTTTTATATTAATCAATTAAAAACAAAGGAACGTAATAATTACTGGAAATAATTGTATTTACGTGATATTTTATTTTAATTTTACCTTTTTTTTATTTGTCAAAATTACTGATATATAATAAAATAATAAGAAAATTATAATTTTATCTTTCATTTATAAATACATAATAATAAATACGAAGACGACAAACATTAAGTTCGCGCGCTACGATCTTTTTTAGACCAATCATTACAAATATATCAAATTTTATGTAGATATAAGCGTCTTAATTACATCATCTATTTTCGTATAAAAATATTATATGAACGAACATTGACATAAGATAAAAATATAATAGTATTAATAAATTGAAAAAAAATATAAACAGAAGACGAAAGAGTACGACAAAAAATTACCAGTACGCGATTACTCCCAGGTTATCTGTAAACGGCGAGATAAATCGAGTAAATTCTCAATTGAGCAAATAGGCAGCGTAGGTCAGAAGAAATTTAGAAAAATTCCGGCGTTTTATAATACGACGAAGAGCAGGCCCAGAAAGAGAGTTTCCGACCCGTCGAACTGGAGGAGGAACATAAACAGAAATAGGACAGGTTTCCAAGGTTGCATCTATATATAGGACGCACACATGCATATGGCACGCATATATACGCGAGGAGTGAGCGCGTACTATGGGTTGAAGCGCGTAATCGCGTGGTGCTCTCTCTCTCTCTCTCTCTCTCTCTTTCTCTCTCTCTCTCTCTCTCTCTCTCGCTGCCCTTCGTCTTCTCGCTCTCTTACCAGAGGTCTAGAGCAACCTAACACGCGTATGAGACTATATTATATACGCACGTAGTACGTACGCACATCGCACAACACACCATGTCCCGATGTCGCTCTATAGAGAGCGATCTACGCGCGACGAGAAAACAGACCAGCGACGTTCATTCATGCCCTCTCGAACGCACGTCCAGAGAGGAGTTACTTTACGACACACGGACGTGAACAACGACTTCGCCTTCGTTTCCTCCACAACGACGCAACACGGTTCTTTTATTTCCCTCAAAATATACCGTCGAATATAAATCCTTGTGTCAAGGAAAACAAATGTATTACAATTTTGGATTGTGTTGCGTCTCGTGACGTTAGAACCAGTCAAAATATAATCTATGTTTAAAATCTTATGAATATTAGCCCGTAGATTGATCCAGAATTCGCACACGAGGAAAAAGAGAAGAAAAATTGTAACACAGTATTTTTCTTTTTCGTAATGCATCGATGTTATTTTTATGCAATATCGTCAAGGTTAAGTAATTATTTAACGCGCCAACTCGAAATTGCCTGATAATTTTTTTTACGACAGAATACAAAAATTAACTATTCTTATAGAAAGACCTTGTCACATACAAATTCTTGCAAATTCAAGAAATGTAATAGCGTGATACTTCAATTCTGATAATCTAATTTTACAAAATAATTTTACAATTTTACAAATTTATGAAACAATGTTGGTAATATTTTAACAAAAAATATTTCAAAATTTTTAACAAAAATTTCTGTATTGTGAGTTAAAAAGGTACCGAATTTTATTCCATACAAACTAATATTCTCTTTTAATATGAAAATTACGACGATGGCGAGTTGAACAAAAGAACTGTCGATGATCCGCAGTACGCATAATACGAAACGTCAAAAAATTTTAACAAAGGCAATCGACCGAATAAAATTTACCGAGTTCATTTGCCAATGCAACGTTTTAACAATTTTAAATGTCCAATTAAAAATTTTAGTGCAAAAAAAAACGCGCAAAATTCATATTAATGTAATACAGATGCAAGCTTCTTTTCGAAAAAGCAAAGTTCCGATTAGTTTTAAAATATTCTTGAAACTTTGATTTTTTTTAAAACTTCCTACCCGTAATAAGATCCTGTTTCTTTGAAACGCTCTTGAAAAGTGGTATGGAGCCGCGTGCATATTTCAGAACTTCACTTGAGTGCGCGAACCGGTTCCGCAAACTCTTTCGCAAAACCGACGAGCAACGATTAATATTAAAAGTCAGTAGAGCGAATTAATCGGCGGTTGGGACCGCTATCGAATTTGCGCAAACTTCGACGTCGTTTCTGCCTCTTCCCCTTCCTCGAGAATTCTTAGTGTTCGAATTTCACGAAGCGACGAATCGAAATCCATTTGTCTTTCCGTGAAGTCGAATATCGTTGCTACTTTGTGAGATCTTGATGTTTATTCGAATACTCATAATGCGCAATACTACAATTGCGATAAACTTCAACAGGAGATCCTTTTTAGGAGTACTAGACAATCTAGATGTAACATAATGATGTAACAAACTTTTTATCTGAGCCAAATGTCGGTAACTTTCCTATTGACTATTTCTTCGATCATTTTTTATCTGATGGCCTCACATGATCTGAGAATATAAAATGTTATTGAACAACTTGGAGAGTTGTCACAAATACAAAAAAATGATACGACTCTTATGATCTGTGACACGTTAAGGCTACGGTCGAAGTCTCACTACAAATGTTTTGAAGCGTTTGATGGCCTAATTGGAAGAATTTTGAAAAAATTGAGCAATCAAAAAACGCTTTAAAGCATCGCATTGACTGAATCCTAAGTTACATCATGTTACTACAAGATTAAATTTCGATGACTGACTGCTTCAAATTTGACTCCATCATCAATGCGCAACTTCTTAACATTATGGTCTATCGTTCAATAAGCAGTGATTCTTTAATATAACGTAGTTATTAGAGCAAACAGACTTTTGCACTACTCTGATACAATTGAAATTCTAGAGCTCTTTCAACCCTCTCTTTTTTTGTCTCGTTAAAGACTTCCGTTTTATCCCTATTCTCAAGAACCGAGAGCATATCTTCCGAGAATCTTTGCCATCATTTGGACACCATCTGCCGCGATAGAAATCGCGCGGTACGTTTTTATCTAAATATTTGGAGATCATAAAACGTGGCGAGCGACAAACTCGTAAAAGAAACGACTGGATTAACTACGGTCCGGTGGAACGCGGTTACGTAACAAGGAACCAAGTAGCAAGTTGAAACCGAATCCAATTTTGCTGCTATGTGTTTGCGTAAGGCGAGATTTATTCTCGTGTGGCCAGCGTTTAAAACAACACATTTAAAAATAGAAAATATTGTGGATTTTTTGAATTTCATGATTTATATACGAGTTGTCGTAACGAACTTGCTTTTGTATAAAAAAGAATGTTCAATATTCAAAAGCGGAACTACTTATTAGTGCTCGAGTCTTTCTTAGCCACACCCAGTTTTTACATCATAAACATTAATATTGTAAGCAATCTCTACTTTTTATATACATTCTTAAATTCCAATCTATCTATATATATATAAGCGGTTTTCCAGTTTTTTGTGAATTACATTGAAAGACTTCGACCTTCTTTCATTCTCACGTGTCTGCTTTAAGGTGTCGTCTTTTCCGGAAGACACACCCACACTAAGGCAAAGATTTCGATGGGAAAATGACTCCCGACGCGTTCCTTCTCATCTATCATTCTTCCGAAGATTCGGCTTTTTTCTTTCTTTAGCGAAATGTAGACTCTCATTTGAGAGTCTCATTTGCGTGAAACTAACGATATCTTTCTATCTCACAAAAGTAAAAAGTGTACAAAGTAGTAAAAGTCCGAAACATCTAAAAATATCCTTTACTAAATATTTGAATAATACTTATCATTTACTTTCGATAAACAAAAAAAAAGTTTAATCAAATTAATAATTCTTAAATAAAGAAATATTGGGTTGTCCGGAAAGTTCGTGCCGATTTTGAAGGAAAAATTGAAATGCAGAAAATTTAAATTTTAGAGTACATTTATTAAATTTAAATCTTTTGCGGCACGAACTTTCCGGACAACTCAATAAATGTTCATATTTAGTAAATTTTCAATTAGTACTATTGAAACAAATACTTATTAAATTTTGATATATTTTTCTTAATGTATTAATCTTTCATAATAGACGACACAAATTGAAGTATCAAATTACGACATTTCCTACACAAAAAAACTTCTTAAATCAACCATAATATACTCATGTATAAGCAAAAATATTGTAACCTTGCTTCGAAGAAATTATTCTTGATTTGATTGAATTTGTTTTGATGCAAGTATTACTTTGCACTCAAATCAAGACTTGCTTAATCAAAAATCTTTTTGATACATTAATACAAATTCAATCAAATCAAGAAATTATTAAAATCTTTAAAGCAAGATTACAATATTTTTGGTTATGTATATTATGGTTGATTTAAGAATAGAAAGTCTTTCTTTCTGTGTATATTTACAAAAATTTGTATTTCAGTTGAATTCCTTCTATAAAAATAATTTAGCTTTGCTTGTTATAAAACAAATTATCAGGCAATTTTCAGCTACATTAAGAATGAATAATACCGTTAATGTGCACTGTGTTAATATTTAAAAAAAATGTAATACATTTTTATAGAAAAAAAAGAATATAAATATAGATAGAAGAATGTTGAATAAAAGGGATCTAAAATTCCTTTCCCCTTTTACACATACATATTATATACAATATACCTACATATACACACACACACACACACACA
>NW_017259583.1:2177126-2179757 GCF_001594045.1 Atta colombica | reverse complement strand
ATATATATATATATATATATGATCACGCGCGCAATTGTCAATCTTCCTTCGGTTCCACAAAGAAATCGTCCGCAGAGAAAGGTGAAATGTAACGTTTTTTGTTCTAGAGATCAATAAGAGAAGAGTACTCACCTCGCGCGATCGCTGAAAAAGTCGACCTTGCTCTTCTTCTTCATGATAGCCTGCGGTTGATGAAGAGGGCTGACGCTCGGTTCGCTGGTAGCCGGTGGCGAGCTGGAACCGGTGCTGGACGACAAAGAGCCGGCTCTGCCGCGGCCAGCCTCGATCATCTGCGCCTCGCTGGTGCCACGGCCGTTCGCGGCGACGACGTGGTTGCCATGATTCGGCGGGCCGGCTGACACGGCTAGGCTCGGCCTGGTGTTCTGACGATTGCGCCGCTTCTTCTTCTTCGCCTCGTTTTCATCGGGACGATTGCCGGGCACGTTGCCAAGACCGGGGGGCATCCAGTCGAGATCCTTTTTAAGGTGGCCGCGGCCGCAGCGGCAGCCGCACGCCTTGAATGCGAGATCGTATCCCTTCTTCGTCCAGAGATTCTGATGACGTTGACGCTCGGACCAGCTGCGAGCGCGGCCGCAGCTCTTCAGATACGTGAGTACCGTCTGCTCCCAGGCGTCAAAGCACTCACGGTGCATGAACTGGCCGATCGGACAATTATCGTTATTGCAGGTGACCTTGACCGCATCGTGCAGAGCGTTAAGGCGGATGAGGGTGTCGCCGCGCAGACATTCGCCGGTCGGCGTGCAGCAGCGCGTCGTCTGGCTCGGACCCAGGAGATTATCCATGGGATCGTTAGTGCCAACACCACCGCCCCCGTTCTCCAGGAGGCCGCCGCCACCGCCACCGCCGTGGCCGCCGTTGGCGTGACGCCGCGGTGCCATGTAGGTGTTCTGCACTTCAAGATCAGGTGTTGTCTTCCGTTGCTTCTCGGACGTCGTTTTTTCGATGACAGATGACGTCTCGCGATAGATTCGAACGCACGCTTCGTTGTAGCTACGAAGATCAGGCTTGCTTTTCTTACTTGTTCATCTCCTGAGGTGACACATCACCTCAGACGATAAAGAAACGCGAAACGAGAAGACGTGGACCGGTTCGCTCGATATCCAAGACGCCACCTTGTCGAAGAATCAAGGTCATTCGCGTGTCACAACAGGACCGTCCGCGCGAGTCGCGCGATCGGCACACCGCGAGGGAACACCGTTCGAGACACGACGTGACGATGTTCCTTAGTGTTTCTATCGACGCGCTGGTGCATCGGAGTCAAGGTCAGAGTGCTAGACCGCGACACAACGCGCCGCGGAGGAAAACAAAAAGTCTAAAATCGTAAGGTAAGCTGCTACCGTCCTTTGCTTCGTTGGTTCGTTCACAGAGTCCCGACACTCGTACGAGCGCGATCACAGCGATGTCGCTCCTGCGCGCGCGAGACGACGAGTGTCTCTCGCCCGCCCGGCCCGGCTTCTCGAATGTCAGGGTCAACCGGCGCCGGAGTACGCTGTACGCGCCGCCCCGGCGTGCAACGCAATTTCCAACGGTGAGCGCGCGCGCGCGCCCGCGCGTCGCGTTTCACGACGGACCGCCGCGACGATTTAAATCGGCACACTTTAACGGTATACGCGAGCGTGGGGTACAGTCTGGGATGAAAGGGAGCACACGTAGCGCTTGTCGACACCGAGGCTGCCTCACTCTTCCTTCTTCTTCTCCTCCTCCTCCTCCTCCTTCTTCTTCCTCACCGCCGCCCTTTTCCGTTCGTCTTCCTTCTCTTTCTGCCGCTAGCCGCTCCCGAGACCAGACGAGCACACGGACGCACGAAAAACGCTCGCTCGCACGTAGGGTGCACCAGTCACTGAGAGAAGCCGGCGACGACAGCGTGCCGGCTGCCGCGGCGCCGAACGCGGGCGAGCGCGAAAGTGAGGCCCCATTGGGTGAAAGCGAAAGCAGCATGGTGGGGGTCACGGCTAGAGCGCCAATCGATGCGCGCCGTTGTCGCGTACCTCCGCGGGCGCACCGCGGCCGCGATGTAGTCCCGTCTCCCTCGCGCTCGCGATCTAGTCCCCTCACTTCTCGCCCCTCACCACTGCTACGCCCGTTTCCCTTCTCTCTTTCTCTCTCTCTCTCTTTTTCTTTCTCCTCTCGGCGCGGCGTCTCTCTGTCCGTCGCGCGCGAACGCCGACCGCCGCGCCGGGTACCTCGTTCCTATCGTCTCGCTCGTTTCCTCGCCGCGTCTCGCTCGCTCTCGCCGCTCCTTGCGTACCACACGTACACAACGTACACACGCCTCGCGCCGTTTTACTTTTCGAACCCGGCCGGCCGGTCGGCTAGCCGAACGCAGCCCCGCGAATATAATTTGGTACTACGCACTTCGCGTGGTATGTGTGTGTATGTGTGTGTATGCGCGCGTGTGTGCGTGCATGCGCGCATACGTTTTCACGTTACGAAGCGCTCCCGATGAATTCAACGAGGAATTTGTATCTACGTAGCTACAAGGGTAACGCCTCAAACCCGTACGTTTCATATTCGTGCCATACTCAAAATCCCGTATGCGATATCTAATATTTAGTAAATACGAGGTAAGTGCGAAGTTATGTTTCTTGCTCGCGACGAAAGTCATACTTG
>NW_017259583.1:2173887-2177026 GCF_001594045.1 Atta colombica | reverse complement strand
TATATATATATATATTATATTAACCTATAATTGGAATCTGTGAGTGGTGCTTCTGGAACATTTTTCTAATTTTTAAATAGTATAATGATTTGAAATAATTTTTACATCTTATTTTTTACAATTTTATTCTAATCGTGTAGACTAACTATTGTATTATATTTATGGCCAAGTTTAGGTGTTGCAATTTTTTATAATTGAAAATTTTGAAAGTAATGATGAGAACTTTAATGGATCCTAAAAATTCATATATTCCTTTAGCGTCACGAAAATATATTTTTGTTATGAGTTAAATATCTTGTAAAATAATAAGCATTATATTGAATATCTTATAAATCTATAAACCTACATTATTATTTCTAAAAGTTAGGTTATATCAGCTATAATTCTTGAAAGTGAATTTTTGTCAAGTTAAAAATTTATAATCGAGCGAATTGCGTACATTACGTTAAAAAAAAATGAGTACGAAAAATATATAACGTTATAAAAGCCTACATAAATATTGTTTCATTTTGTGAGGTCTCGGAACATTTTAATTTTAGATAAGCTGACATTTTAATATACCTTAATGTCAAAATCTGCAATCTTCTACTTCTACATCTCTTCGTCATTTTTTGGCAAACTAGCTTTATGGCGATGTGTTATGCAAGTTCCGGCCGCCTGTTTCTCTTATCTTGTTCATGTCCTTTTGACATTGGCTTACCTTCCTGTCTCGTTGCATATCGCGCAAACAATACTCGCGTAAGAGCTTTAAAGCCCGAATAAAGTGAAAACGGAGTCGTGACGTGTGCAAAAGGATTTAAACGACGCTTCATCCGTAACCATGCAACACACAACTGGAATATGAAATTCGGTATTCTAGTGAGATTTCACATATTCTCATGAAGAAAGCTTATTCCTCGTTTTAAATGTAAAAGTAGTACTAGAAATGATGAAGAATCTCATATTAAAATGTTGCTCCTCTGGAAAGAAAATATATATGTATTTCGCATTCTTCGCCACATCTTTTCATTATTATTTATTCAAGACAAATATAACTGCGTTACATTTGTTTACACACGAATTTGAAAAAAATGTACGTACTTAAATGCTCTCGTGTTCTCTATCGAAAAAGGGGAAGAAGCGGAACGGATAATCCACGACGGACGCATTTAAAGAAAAGATACAAATAATACTTTTCATTTAAGCATCCGAGGACTGCTTCTTTTCTCCGTATCTATATGCCGTTGAAAGCGTAGGTACGTCGTAAATTCGCGAAATGCCACGATCGCGAATATCAATGTGAACGAGATTGTATTAAAGTGCAAAAATGAAGAGCAGCTAAAAAGTTGAAAAAGAAAAAAAAATTATTCGAATTTTATAAGAAATGTAATGCCTAGGAAGACATTACATTTATAAAATATTCTGGCCAATATATTGCTATAACGCAATACATTGGGATAAGTGTTTGGTAATTGTAATTATAATTGCATGATAAAATTATTATAACTAAAAGCTCCATTTTTATTACTGTTGTTAATAATAATAATCATATATGAAAAATTATACTATAAGTTATGAGTATTTCAATAAAATAATAATAAAATATTAAGATATAAATGGTAAATAAAATAAAAACTTTTATTCAATAAATGCAATCGCAGTTGTAGTAAATATAAATATTTTCTTAAATTCACTTCCTATTTATATTAATAAAAAATATATTATAGAGAAATTATAGAGAAAAACTAAAGATTTTCGAGTAGTGTATGTGACTATTGTTAATAGTACAATTTACTATCTTTGTATAATTAGAACAATTACAAATATATAATTACCCTAAAAATTATAAATTAAATGAAATAATTAAATTATAAAAAAAAATGAAATAATTAAAAATGAATAATTAAGTGAAATTATGGTAATTGCAATGCATGCATTTTTTTCTCGCAGTATCATGAAATCTTTTCGCACTGTTGCTATTTATATTAATTTTTAGAGGTCTATTTTTAAAATCTTACAGCTTTCTTTTTAACTAAAATTTGTTAATTCATTATTTCATTGTATGCTTCAAAATATGATAGTTTCAGCGCCACTATATAATTTTTCCATTCTGTAAAAGTTAAATATTAAGCCCTTCTAATGAATTTTTTGCTCTATGGTTATATATCTAACTCATACGCTCTAATTTTTGCTCCGATCATTTATAAAGTAAAATATTTTTTGCAGATTTCCTTGGACTTTCCAAACTTGTACGAAAATTGAATACACAATTTCAACGCTTATGATTATGATCGACATGATTACACGCAGAAAAAATTCTCGCAAGTAAGTACCGACGAAACGTGCCGTTCCGCAAGTTTATCGCGATATCTCAATTTATGCTAATTGCATATTATGAACATTCATATAAGATGAACGGAATGCGATTAGTCAGGTAGGCCAGGTCTTTCAATGCAAATTTTAAGATCAGGGCGTCGATCGCGTCACCGTTTTAAACTCGTTTTCAAATACTATTTTCGATGTCTTCGAAAAAGAGAAAATCTGATATTTTTATTCGATAGAAATTTTGCTAGCTGACAAAACACGAAGATAGAAACTAAATAAATAACCGTGTATCGAGTATATTGATAAAATATAGTTGTATTCGAGACTGATGTTATATCTGGTATTTGTCAAGAAATTTATATCTGCAAATATGCTGTTAAAACAATTTATCGATGATAAATCGGAGAAACGTTGTCGTCTGTCATTTCTCGATTTATTCTCGCGAACTCGTGTTATCGCAAGTGTCAGCGAGAGAATTGCACAAACAACGTTTTGATTTAACATTAAACGTTATGTTTATCATGTATTTAACTTATCTATAAAAAAAAAGCATCAACGACAGAAATTCTTTTTTCTTTATATGTATTGTGTCGAATGAAATATTTCTAATCACACGCGAAACGATGTATCAAAGATTTTTTTTCCGATAATTGATATTTTGCAAAGCTTGTCGATATTTCTTTAACGATGATATTAACGTCCAAATGCTTACAATGCCAAATAATAATTCTTTCATGAAATACTCTTGCTTTCTAAGTTACTTTATAAATAAATAATGTATTTGTCGATTTAAAATAATAAAAACGCAATTAAAATTGTATCTAAACGAGATGTT
>NW_017259583.1:2173213-2173787 GCF_001594045.1 Atta colombica | reverse complement strand
TATATATATATACATACACACACACACACATATATAATACGATCGTATTAATTTAATGCTGACTAACAAAACAAATTATCGCGATATTTATCATATTATTACAATCATCAATTAAACTTTGCATAACTCATAAGCTTAAAATAATTTACTTGTAAAACTTGACCGTTTTATTTATCTGATTCTTCGATTACGAACATATACAATTTTTTATATTTCTATCTATATATTTACATTACCGTAAACTAATTGAATCACACAAAATTCATTTAAACACAACGCGAAATATCTTTACAAGCATACGTTTTCATATGTTCAATCGAAAATATAATCGTAAAGAATCGATTTTGTTTACCATAGTAACTCTCGCATGTTTTGGACCGAAACTACGCACCAAGTTGGCTTCGCAACGACGCAATGCGAAACGAGATACGTATTCGATTACATTGCATAACATTATAGTGATCGTAAAGCTATTAGGAAACTTGAGACCGCCCAATTCGCATGTGACATTGATCCATAATTACGAATGTTGATAAAAATAAAATATGTGCATAAGAATTTCTTTAGTGTGAAA
>NW_017259583.1:2167984-2173113 GCF_001594045.1 Atta colombica | reverse complement strand
ATATATATATATATATATATATATATATATAGTGATGAAGATTTTCTAATGCAAAATATCGCAAGCATCTTCAAAGATATACATGAATGATTGAAAATTAGGTTGAGCTATCAGAAATCAAAGCCGGTATATATTCATAGTCGACTTTTATATTTGTGGCTGTCTTAAGTACAGTCTTAAGGTGTCATAAACCAATCAGAGGATCGTATTAGCATTTTAAGACATTACCTAAGACAGTCTTAAAATAAGAGTCCGACCTAAAAGAATTCTCATCATCAAATCTTACAATCATTCTTTCAGTGATTATTCATATTTTTCTGATTATTACAATGGATTGATATTCTGAAAACGATGCGTTAAATTTTATCATTCAACAAGCCTAAACAAAATCCTATTGAATTTTACAAAAATTTCGGAAAAAAATCTGTTGTAACAACTAAAAACTTTATTGATTCAGCAAATTTACAACCGTAATATACGGACAGCCAGTTTTCTAGTTGTACAACTGAATAAAAGTAGCAGTTATAGATAAGTACATTTGTTGTAATAGTACAGCAAATTTATTAATACAACAGAGATCACTTTTTATGAAAATGTAATCCAATATATAGATCAAAATTTTTAACAAAACATGTTGATTAAGATAATGTTAATGCTATATAATGAAGAAAATTTATTACATTAGCAATGTCATTCTAGCACAGAATTAGCTGAATTAGCATACTGATAATTATTTCTTTATTGAATCATCAAATTTTCTTATAAATGGACTCTCGTTAGTTGTAGTTTTGCTAGATCATCTAATCGATGTTTTTCCATCGCGCGTTTCACGAATCTATTTAACTCGTAGAGATTTTTCAATCGTGAGCGCAGATAAACAATTGGAATGAATAAATCGATTGAATCTTGATAGCGCGGATTTCAATCACGTGCGACTCTTTCCTTCCGATAAATATCTAAGTATAACGATAACAAGACCCGTAATAATGTCCGTATATCACACTCAAGTATTGTACGTAATGTCAGAGAGAGATGAATTTGATTCGCCAGTATGATGAAGCCTCGCCATTTGTATCGGCTCGTGTAAATATTGTACAAGAACGAGCCGTCGCGGCGTTCGAGCGGCAAGAATTCAGGTCAGTCGGTTCCCGAATTTTGCCGATGGTTAAACGCAAGGGAACCGACTATAGGACGATGCCTACGGGAAAGGATAATCCAGCGTTCTCGAGAGGGCTCCCCTCTGAAAAAACTGTTTTGATCGGTTCGGGTTTCTAGGACGTTGATCGTGAATGAGGCTTTAAGCCGGCATATACGACACTGCGCGTTATAGGGAAGAGCGGAACCAGAAGGCGAGGTGCAGGCAGACGAGTTTTCGGATATATAAAGACGAGTTCGGATATACAAAGAACCAGATGTGTCACTGAAAAGAATCACGTAGCCCATCCCCGTTCGCGCATTAAGAAATATCCGGAGCACACTATTAGAAATCCGCCCTTCAAGGGCGAATCGGAAGAAGTGGGACGTTCAAGAAAAAATCGAGATAATTGCAATTGGAAGAAAATCTCTCGGCTTCATCGTCGTTCTCTTCCGCGGGAGTATTTGGGCGGTGACGTTCGTGTGACACAGTGAAAACGGCAAACATGTAACACCTTGCATTCAGAATTTTACATTGCTGTGTGTTGCAAAGTCATAAAACGGAGGGATAAACCGCTAACCAAAATTGTGTACACAATGCCTACTAGTGTCCAGTAATGCCTTAGTATATAATAATTTTATACTTATACATAACTTCATACTTATAATACACAATTAGTGTGCCTAATGAATACAAAAAAAATTGTAATTGAGCTCCAAATTGTATTTATTCAAAATTTTCACATAAAAAAAAGTGTAATCATATATTCATTCAAAATTTTGGATTTGGAAAAAAATATTTATTTACAAAAAAATTATATTTAACGAACATTCAAATTCATTCAAACAAAATATAAACTGAAAAAAACAATAACCACTCCAATAAACAATCGTTACTCTTAATTATAACCGGCACTTTAATGACTTTAAGTAAAAAAAAATGAATTTTATTTATTTTTGTCATTATAATATTCAAATTTTATGAAAGAAACTTAGAAATTTTGAAAAATATTTTAGAAAGTAGTACATTTTTAATTTATAAATATCTATTTGATAGAACGCCATACATATTTCGATATAATTACGTCACAGTAATGTCATAGACAAGTTATAAAATATCTTGGACGCATTGTTCATTATGGTCTGTGGACATTAAATTTCGAGATATATTATTTATTTCCAATAAAAATATTTTTGTTTAACCTATAGATAAATTGTATAGGTGACGGACTAAGTGCGGTGTAATCGTAGCCATTGTTTTATAGGTTTCTGCTTTCTCTTGCAGGCTTGCAAGCTATAATATGAAGATAATACAGAGTGAAAGTGAATACGAAATGAAAATATTCGTAATTATATTTAAAAAATATTTATTCAAATGGTATGAAAAAGTATTTATTCGTTTCTTGACGAATAAAAAAGAAGTGTATTCGAATGAGTATTTTCATTCATTTTTTATTCATTTATTCTAATATTAGGTGTATTCATCGGACACACTATACACAATTCTTTTAAGTAATGCCCAGTAATGCCTCAAATCGGTACATCGCAATGTCCTCCGCGGTTTACCCTTCGCATAAAACACAATAGCAATGTTTATACCTCGCTTTCGTTGCAATCGATGAAAGTTGCTAGTCATTTGCGATGCGCGGGAAAATAGCATGTATAAACAACGTTAAATGTTGCGACATGTCGCAATTAAGTAAATTATGTGCATATTAGGTATTTGCTGTGTACAAATGGTAACGGAAATCCCGATATTCGCAAGCATTCGATTAAGAGTTGGTCAATGACCAATTCTTGATTAGTCAATTTTTCAGGATATTAATCTTAAAATCGGAATTTTTTTTATTATGCGTTAGATTAGAAAAACATCTTATAATATTAACCAAATTATGTTAATTAGATATAGCTAGATAAAGAAAATATTTATTTATTAATAAAAATCAGACAATAATCTACTGCGAGTTAATTGTTTAATTTAACCAAAGCTTTTTAATATACTGGCAAAATTTATATTAATTTATGTTATAATCATGATAAATATTCTTATAGTTAGTATTCTTTCGGAATGCCTTTAAAGAAGATTTTTGGAAGAGCCGAAAATCTAAATATATTCCGCAAAATTAAGGACGATTGGCCATTCTAGTCTCAACCTTCGCAAGCTTTCGAATTCTCACGAGCATCAGAATTGGACCACATAGTATTACGAGACGTGAGAGAGAGAAGGTGAAGAAAGAACGAAGATCGGCTCCTATTATTGAATCCACGGCATTGCATTAACATCCATTCTCGTCGAAACGCAATAAAGCGCGTAATCTAAGTCGTCATTGTTGCACGGCGCGGCACTCGTTTTTCACCCTCGGGCGGTACATGCGCGTCCTTAGGGCGTAAAGGGAATTTTCCTGGGAGCCTCGCTTGTGCAGCGACAGAACGAGCGGCGCTCGGTCGACAGGGTGGTTGAAGGAGAGTGGGAGAGCGGCGCGGCGCCCGGTTAGAGGTTGGAGTTTGAAGGTTAGGGGCACCGGGTTGATCGGGTTGATGGGGCGCCGGAGAGAGAGCGGGGGTGTAGGTCTAGGTTCAGGGGCGGCATTGCCCCGGGTGGGCGTGCACTTTCGGTTTCAGGCTGCGCATGCCCGCTGCAATCGCAGGCCACCAGGGTTTCTCTCCCCCCCCCCCCTCCTCGATCGCTGGCACTGGCGTCAGGGGTCGCGTATGCGCCCCCTCGTCAAGTTTCTACCCCGTGTAAGACCACCACCACTACCCCCGTTTCCATTGCCGGCGGCAAACGGGCTTCACCACCACCATCACTCGTCGATCACCACCACTGCCGTTTCCCGGGCCACCATCGCGTTCTATACCGTTCCGACGCGACGTGTCCTCTCAGCCACGCTTGTACCAACGCCGGAATTGGAAATTACAGGGCGCGTCACTCGCGAGAGAAACTCGACGCGAGAACCAATCCTTTTCAATGTCGCGCTTTGACCCTAAAACTCGCCGCTTTCGCGTCTCTCCACGCGAACGTTCTACTTAAATTTCCGCGCTCGACGAGAGCGGACGAGCCCCTTGAAAGCCACCCGCCCTGTTATCCCACCCTCGAGTTCTACGATCGATACCTGCTATCCACTCCATACCTAAATAAGACGTCATAATTGCTCTCATGTGATGTTACCACGATGCGTCATGATGTACTTACATCGAGTGGTCTTTAAACATACCAGTCGATAGCCACGCCCTCCGAAAATAAGGGTAACGTGGATCCTCTAACATCTCGCTCGGCCATCTTTAAAAAGCTTTAGATTATAAAATGGCCTCGATAAAAGGGTCTGATAAGGTTATCAGTGAAATTAAGTAATTTTATTGATTTTTATACCAAACGTAATACTGTCCGTATCTACTAATTTTAAATATCTAACTTGATTTTTAAAATTCAACTTACAATATAAAATACGAGTGAATGGTAATAGATGTATGTGAAGTACAATATCATTATTTCCTTCGAACAAGAAAAGCAACTTAGTCTATGTGTTTTCATATTCTGACAATTCCTTTTAAAGCGCATTAAGTTGTATTCCGATGTGTGTCACGATGATAAAAGAGTGTCGAGCAAATCGTGAAAATATCTATTTCTACAAAGTATTATCAGCTTAACAGGAACCTTAACAGGAAATTAAACGGTTTGTAGAATTATGTAAATGGCACGCGCGAAAACTCACGTACTCCTTATTGCAAAATAGATTTAATTGTGTTTTTATGGACAAACTACGTGCAACATCAAGATCCTTCAAAGAAATATGCTTCATACCGATAACCGCAACGCCATTTACATCCAATCGTATATCTATCCGCAGAATTATTTACATTAATATTCTGTATTCTCAAGAAGACATCATAAAGATAAGTAGCAGCATTTATCTATATAAATATTTAACACATACGCAACCGAATAAATAAATGGAAATCTGAAATGCAAAAGTTACAAAACTAGATAAAAAAAA
>NW_017259583.1:2159496-2167884 GCF_001594045.1 Atta colombica | reverse complement strand
TATATATATATATATCTATAATTATACGTAGCGATGGAAATCATAATGTTTACCGTAGATATCATCGCGCTTTGTGCAATCGGCGTTCGTCTATCGACGAACGACGTTATACAAGCAATGCTATTGCCGCGACGCAAAAATAGAATTTTCTTAAGCATCTATCTATATGAAGCCGAGTGCGTCGACTTGTTCGCGGTAAAGTTAGTTTACGGCCGTCGCTGGCTGGGCGAAGCTATTCATAGCATACCGACATGCAATTGCATAAAGCCAGTGGAAACGTTGACCCTAAAGTGTTACGTAACTCGCGTCTAGTGCCAGCTATCAGTGAAACGATAACGCCACAGCTCCGATAGCTGGTCTACCGCTGTATATCTATGAGAACGTTTGCGCACAGATCGTCGTATTATTCGCAATCATCCCCCTCATGTCTTATCTCCCGGCAAACCGTCCTCCGACTTTCGAAATAGACATTTGGCTAGGTGGAAGTTACTGTGAATAAACCTCAGGCCTCGGTACATATATCGTGGTATACGTGTGACAATTGTGTTCTCTAAATCAGTGAAATTCAACTGAAAGAAAAAAAAACATTTAAGCATTATATAGTTAAAACTATCAAAATACTGATATTTGTATGTCTAATATCATATACTTTGAATTTATACATTAAAGCAAGGTTAGCTAGATTATCCCACTTTTTTTGATTTTAGTTGAAATTCACTATGAATTCATTGATTATCCAATGGCATATTTGAGACTGATATCAGTGATTATCCAAGAAAGTATCTAACAATAGAAATAATATTTGCAATGGCAGGGATCCACTTGTCTGATATCACAAATTTAAGATAAAAAGTTACGAATGTGAGAATGATAAATTTGATAAGGAATCATATAGTAGATTAGGGAGTTTAAGATTTAAGTTTTTATTATGTTTGATATCTCTTATGTGTCTTCTATAATCTGATGATGATAATCCTTGCAGTTAATCTTTCCAAACACTGATGACGTCAACCGATACGACTACGATATGGAACATAAAATTTTGTTTAAGAGATATCTCTGTGCAAAAATGAAAAGGCTTCGAAATAATATTATTCTTTAATCTACTTGCGTATCTCTCGAAATTATTTGTTAAATGATAGCATAATACCATGTACTCTCTCGCCAAGAAAACGATATAAATATCAAATTTTATTTGAACTTTATATTGACCGCAAAAGAAAGGAAGGAAAACCACAGTTTATATAAAAGTTATCTACATTTACATAAAACGATAGCTTTACGTCATTCGATATATTCCTGTTTACGCCAATACTGACCTAGAAGAAATTATCGGTACGTGATAATTTCAAAGTTTGTATCAGTTAGCACAAATGGATACATTATAATTTCTCATTTACGCTGTCATCCCCGAAGGTATATTCGACGTGCTGCGTGGTAACGAGCAAACGCTATCGCGGGTTTGCCTAGTTGTGGGATAATCTTGTTTGCGCTTAACAATATGTTATGCAAAGTTAGACGGATGATCCTCGAGGACGAGCAAGTTCGCTTCACGAGAGCAGTTTCCGACCAAAAGCCCTTCGTCGTCGGTTCGAATGCCTCCGGCATTCGTCAACGGATGAAACTGGGTTACCACGTCGAAGTGCTTTACGAGATGAACTAAGATTGTCGCGACAAAGACGGCACGCTCGAGGAATTCATTGTGTATCGTCGACATCGTGTGTGCGCCGGTCGGAAGTTGTTCGCATAAAAGATATGTGTCCAATCTCAGAGCCCTTTTTGAGACGTGCATCTGCGAGATCGCGCGGCGTCTCTTCCTCGTCATTCACGCGCCAAAAAACGCGCAGAGGGTAAGCGAATCAGGAGGCGCGTCGCACTTCAATGGGCTAAGTCCTTAAACTGATCTGACGTAAAGATTATCGGTTGTGACGATTTCACCGAGTACAATGCTCTCCATTACGCTGAAGAGTCGTTTCTGCGTTTGTCTCGTAGCACGTGCGAAAACATTTACGGGTCTCGCCGCCTTCAAATGATTCACGCTTTGAGAATACAATGCGATACAGAATGCAATTTATCAGCATGAGACATCCACTGCAGTATTTCGAATCCACTAAAAGTAAACTAAAAGTCACTTGATTTAGATAACATACAATGTAAATATAGCGATGAGATTATTTGTGAGAAACTATTTGTCTCTATATACTGTAAATTCATAATGTCAAATTATACTCACAGTTTGAGGTATTTAATCGTTTCTGTAAAGTGTCACTGTTCTTAATATATCATTAACTAAGACAATGGAGTCAAACAATTTAACTCAAGAAAGTATATTAAAGACTCATATTTATTGAGTGCATACATTAATATGGATGTTATTTACTTTGATACTAAAGATAGATAAAAATGAATTGTTACATTTTTACATACATGTAAAAGTAAAATGTTTAACTTTTGAAATTGGGTTATCATTGCTCTTTTGATATTTAACATATACTAGCGTTTTTAATAAAAAGGAATGACTTTAGATTTTCGATTATCATTGATTCTCCTCTTTATATTTTTACCGTATACTATTACTGAATATTTTTAAAACATTTTTTTAATTTAAGGAACTCTAGTTATCCAACTACAGAAAGTAACTACTTTGATGACTTAGTTCCCTCTTTAATTAAGTCTTAACTGACGCCGACAGTTCAGCGGAAATGGTTACTAGTTTTTGTTCCGACTATTAAACGATTTCGTTGGTCGTTTATCGCATACCCATGTGGTGCAACGCCATGCAACATGCCACGATCGCGTTGTACATGTGTTAAATGCACAATGGTGATTCACGCTCGCACTCTCGCTCTGTTGCATCGCGCCAGCGCGAAGAAAACGGCGCACGCTTTAATTACAAAGCGAACGGATTTATGTACGCTAATGTCCGTGTATCCCGCCGTGATGCAGATTTAATTACAGCCGCAATTCCCCCGTGGCAGATTAATAGTACGCGCGCGTACTATTAATTAAGAAATTCGGTCACCAGCCGATTTAATCGCACTGAGCTCATCTCGCAATCTTCTAAAATTCCGATGCTCGTTGTATCGTCACAATAATAATGGCTGCCTTCCATTTAGTCACACAAGTATTTTGTTTTTGTTACTCATGGAATGCAAAGAACGATATTTGTGTCGACTTGTGTCACTAAGTGGAAGGTATCCAATATAAAACTACATACGCGTCTATAAATAAATATAGAGGAAAATCCCCTATTATGAGATAGGCGTCTAATACGTAGTAGCAGCGTTTTTGCTAAATTAAGCTAATAAATGCTATCTATTGATTATACCATGAATTTATTGCTCTTGGATTGAAAACTATTTAGTAGAAAATTCATTATTACATCATGCCTGTAGTCATTATAAAACAAGATTTTAGAATTTGGATGTCTTCAAGTTTCATTGAGATGAACCTTGTTTATTATTTAATAAATAAATATTTGACAATAAATTCTTTATGTAGTAATAGAGTAAGGTTATACTAATAGAAAAATTGGGATATGTTGAATTGTTTAATTATAGAAGTTAAATTTGATGATCGTAAAATCTTAAGACGTGGAAATCGTAATACGAGATACTCAGGGTATTTCAATCTGCTCCTATGTTATAGTGAAAATTGTTGCTAAAGTATAAATATTATTATAATAATAAAAAAGATAACCGGAATGAACGTCAAGTGTCTATATCATGCGATGCTTGATTTCAACTATCTGAAGACGAGTTCTATATAATCTATCGCATGCTCATTTTTCGCGCTGGCTGTGTTTGTTTGTATTTTAGAAACATTAAATAAACTTTTTTAATTGCAATACTGATATACTTTGCGTTTCACGATTGATTTCTCGGCGCATCTCATATTAGGACACAATTTTTTGATTTTACGATTTGCTCACTTTTTACATTTCTTTAATTTAAAAAAAAATGGAATTTGAATTAAATTTTATGTAACGTTACCTTAAAGCTTATTAAATTCCCTTCAAAATGACCTATTATTTTTCTAAATTCTGCTTATAGACTTCTAGCATTTATCCAAAATGAACTCGGTATCTCATAATAGGGGCCTTTCCTCTATATGCGTGCGTGCGTGCGTGCGTGCGTGTGTGTGTGTGTGTGTGTGTGTGTGTATAAACATTACGTCACTAGTCGTTGCGTTATTGTTTCGTTAAAATTCATTATATCAAAACTCGCAAATGCACTGCTCGAAATAATTAATCCTATGAACTTTACTTCACATCAAAATTGTCAAAGTACTTCACTCACGACTACTAAAGATTACTAAAGAAACAATAGGTCTGTATTCATAATAAAAAACAAACATGAGTTTTTTATGCGCTTTAAAACTATTTTTACCAATCAAACTGTAAAGAAGCCTTTGTTCCAGCACTATCAAAATCTGGATAGAGATATATTGCTTCCATCTGCTTTCGATCTTTTTCGGACGTATCAGCGTGCGTAGTCGAAGACCCGACTGCTTTCATGTTATACTCGTATCGCGTGTTCCAGGTTCTTTCCGATTTGCCATCTATACTCGTATTTCATTACCCACATTCATCTTGAGCGAAGTACAAGTCGCGTTTCCCGGATTTTTCAAAGAAAGACGCCGCGCCGCGATTGCGAGAGAAAAATATATCTATCAACTTTTTTTTCTCGTTTGCGACCGGATGTATAAAGAATGAAAGATAAAGGGTGATCTAAGATGTGATCTGAATGCAGATATGGATGTTTTATTTTAGCTTTCTCATATTGATATGATTTTTACCATGTTACGTAATATTGACCAAGCAAAATATAATATTTGTATAAAGTGATATCGCTTTTTTACTTCAAAAATGACATAACACAAAAAGTTAGGTTTCCCAAAGAAAGAGGAAAAACTTTTTTAACTTGACAGAAAATTATTGATTAATCAAATAATATCGGCAAAAAGAATATATTCTTAACAAGACCATTTTTGTTATTTCATCTTTGTTGGTTATATCTTTACTATACTATCTTTTTTTTATTGTAATTATGACAAATTTTCTTTCTAACCTTTTTGAATTGACGTTTGATGATTTTATGAAATTAAGTTCATTTTTTTATGCTTGAGACAGAGTAATGTTTACTTAATCATGTTTTTTTAATCGTGTCACTTTTGAAGTAAGGAAGTGACAATAAGTTCATATTCCATTGGATTTCATTGTATTGTCTAATTTGTGTATAGCTACACTTATGAATATTATATACTTGTCTTATATTATCGCATTGTGCACAATTGTCGCAAAATGCTACTGTTTTTTGATTTGCAATAACGTTTGTCTCGATAAAGATCTCTTAGGCGAGGCTTGTAATTATTGGCGGCGCAGCCATCGATTCGTGCAAAATTCATGAAAACGTGATCGAGGATTTTATCTGTGAGCAGCGATGATTTACGATATATTCGGATATATCTCAGGCGTTAACCAGCCAGCCACAACACAAGTTTCGTGCCGCGAAAGAACCAAATGTCAACTGATCAGCGATAACGGCGATCATCAAAGAGCTTTCTAAGATCACTCGGAAGAGGTCAAAGAGCAAGAACTATTCTGATGTTTTACAGCTTGTCATGGATAAAACGATTCGGTACGGTTCAGAGGAGGAAGAGGGAGAGGAGAGAAAGAGATTAAATCCTCGCTCGATTATGCTTTCGAGTACCAGCGGCGGAAACGAAAGGAAAGACATCCCGTCCCTTATTGCGCGAGATTGGATTTGCCGAAATTTCATTTATCGTGTTAGCCGTTGCCGTGGAATTCCTCGAACGGACGTCCCGGACAGGCCCACAGCTCAGAAAATCGTCTCAATGACTCCTAATTAGGGAATTCGATTCCTCGAACGGTTTACCGGTCCTCGACAAAGTTAAATCATCTTCCGGCCGGTTGTTGCGTCCATCGCGCGTCGAGTATATTTATTTCCTCGTACACTCAATACTACGACGTAAAAATATTTATTCTACACGCACGCGTAGCTTACTCGCTTTCGTGATTTTAAGCACGTTCGCACGCCTAGCGAGCATAAATATCGGCAAGCGCGTGAGTCATGAGAATAGTTGTATACGAAACTATCATCCTCATACAATATTTGTGGTGGTAATTCACGCGTACATGTCTATGATTTTAATTAATCATATCGAAGCTTTTTATTCGAGAGATTGAAATCATACATCTATTTAACATTTTAATAATATCCATGATTGTAGGTACGTATTCTTTTATTGCACATTGACATTGTTCTTCTTCATTTCTTACTCATCCATTATACCGTGGCTTTTATTTTTTTTCATTACTCGCATGCATTATTAATAAATTGCTTCTTGTTTCGTAATCTCTCGTAACAAAAAAGAAGTTCAAGTAGAAATCATAACAAGCGTGGACCGCTTCGAATGGGAATCGCTGCAATCGCTTCTCCCACGTATGCTAACTTTTACGATTAGATATCGAGAAACACTCAACGACTTGCTCCTAGCTACTAGTGACGATTAGATAGGACAATAATTGCGGAACAATGACCGCCCGTCGGCCGTTAGCATCGTCGTATTGCATTGCTGTCAAGAGGTCATTGCAAATTGCCTTTGTGAATCGATATTCTGTTTTCATAACGATCGTAACATGTCGATAATCCTGCTATCAAATAGATACCTGCGTATCCCATTGGCACGCGTACATTATGTTGCAACGCAAAGCGATAAACAAATCAATCAGTCGGAAGTATCAGTGGTAAAAAAAAAATTCATGTTTTTGAAAGTCGTTTAAATATGGAGAATTAGCTGTGAATATAATTTTAAACGAGAAATCATGTCTTTGATCAAATCAGAGACTTTTCCTTAAATAAGGACCGACTTCTTCTTTGATGAAGTATCTCCATGTCGCAATACTACATTTAAGAAATTTAAAAGCCATCATGCCTGTAATGAAGGATTGATGAATTAGTGATTAATAGTGATGCGTAAAATGGTTTTGATTGTATAAAGACAGAAAAAGATAAGTACATAAATTGCCTTTCGCGACGTTAACGTTTTATAAACGAACGAGTTTTGATTGTAAACGGGCGTGTACTCGCTTCCATTTTGCGCACGAGATGTACTTAATATCGATCAATATCGATCAGCGTCGGTAGTAACTGATAATGGATAGAAAACTGAAGCAGACAGTTACGCTGAAATGACGCAGTCATAATTGTTGTTACGTTAATGACCGACTGGAGAAGAAAAAATAATAAAGTGAAATAATAGAAATAGAGAGAGTGAGGGGGCAGTTCATTTTTTATTCCACATTTTTTTAATTGAGAAATATCGAACAAGAAAGATAACATTTAGTATATCAATACGCTGCTTTCAATTAATATACTTTAATTATATTTTCTTATATTCAATTTCTGTTAATGATAACAATAACGTGGAAGATATCAATTTCAGTTCATATATACAATAAATCTAAAATTATCTTTCTTTTCCTCAATGAACGTCTTAAAAAAAGTAATTTTTATAATGTTATAATTACGAAATAATATAAAAGAGAGAGATGTCAAATACATGATTCGTCCCCATCAAAAATAATCGATTAGTTTCCATTAATTTATATAATGAAAAACGATTTGGCTTTAATTAACCGCGCGAATACGTACAATCCGTCGATTCGCGAATGCAATTAAACCGTCGAAATCCACGTCATCTCGCAAATTAATATAAGCTGTCTATAGCCGCCGGAGGCTTTAGCTCTGTTTATTTCTGGACATATCAAATGGGAGTCCTTTGGAGGACTATTCGCTTTAATGAAGTAATCCAACATGCAAATGAAGGATAAACGCGCGACAGGAGAACTGTTCGCCGAGTCGGTATAATCGTTGGAGAATTTATCATATCGAAATAACGTCAAGATCGTCGAATGGCACGGTGACGTCGTTTACATTTCTCGCGATGGCACATAATTCTACATCACCGGTATCTACCTAGGTACTTATCGATCATATAACGGCCCTATGTACTCTGGCCCCATCGGGGCGGAAATCCGAGTTGCTGGAGCGCCGCTCGGGAACGTTCCACACCGTCATGAAATTATAAGTGGACGTCACGCCACGGCATTCTTCGAACATTGAATTAGTAAAAAGCAGATTCCTGGGAACGACGTGGAGATACCTATGTATGTGCAACGATCCCGCGGCATGGTGTCTGGCGATTTCGTGCTGCGATTCGTGAAACACGAATGGCGGGAATGCACTTGGGAACCAAGGAGAGAGAAGGATACCAACGGAACCAATAATTTCCTCAAGAGAGGAGGGAAGAAACTCGTCTCATCAATTTGAAAATGTTAGGGTTTTTGCAAATTTATCATGAGTC
>NW_017259583.1:2142727-2159396 GCF_001594045.1 Atta colombica | reverse complement strand
TAAATTCGATGAATCGATATAAATGTATTAAAGATAGACGCATGTGCCGGATGTATATGATAATGTGACCGTTGTGTTTCCGGTTTTCTTGTTAGAAAAGACGATAATGTTATAAATTACAATATTATTTTTAGATCTTTATAACGAACGGCTAGTTAGAAGAAAACGTCGCATCGGTGTCGCCGCATCGACAAAATGACACATTTGGTTACAGTGTTAAAGTGCAATGTAAAATTTGCACAGCTGGTTAAATGAGTTTCTAGATATTATTTGAACACTCACAGTAGTTGTCTACCGTTAACTTTTTAAATGATTGTAATTTTTTTTTTTCGCGAAATGTAGGAATTCGAGATCCAGTTTGATTATTCGTTTGATTTTTCGTAAACAATTATTTATAGCTTTTCAAAATGCTTATTAGCATCATTGAATTGCTTGTCAATTTAAAAATAATAGTAGAAGAGAAATATCACTAAAATTGCGATAAATTATCAACACTTTTTTTCTGTGTTTCGCGCTATTTTTTATATTCGAAGTAATAAAATTGATAATTGTTAGAATTTATTTTTTCAAATTACATATATTGATAGAATCCGATTAATACTAATGGCATCTGTAACCAAAAGTGGAAATATTTATCTTTTTCTTATACTTTAAAGATAAAGTGTCATGCTAGATTTGAAATTAACACACATTTTTAGTTTTGGTTTTTTAATAAAGGTCATTTTTGAATATCCATAAAATTGCACGATATTCCATTAATATAAAAAACATAATGAGAATAGTTCCAAGTCAGTAGTATTTTTCATAATTCTACAGTTTCTTATAAAAATAAAAGAGTTCCGCACTTTTTATATTAAAAAACTAAAATTGAAAAAAATCGCAGCCGAAATTCTATTTGTGATATTATTATCCAGTCTCAATTAAAAATTGTGTTTCAGATCAAAAATTATTTCGCACTTTATAAAACTGCACTGAGAAAAATATTCTGATTTAAAAAAATGCCATTTTTATTGGATTCTTTTGTTAGTTTCACATTTTTTTCAATGTACACAAATTGACAAAATATTAATTGAGTTCACTGAGCTCAGACCGATAAAGCCTTATTATTTAACTATGTGTATTCACGTGTGATTTAATGTTATTGTTATAAATTTTAAATTCTTTCTAATCATCAATTTTTAATTGATGATAAATCAATCATAAAATTAATTGATGGTAAAATTGATGGTAATTGTACAATTTATCGTAATAATTCTTCTTGCGATAAAGCGTGCTCTAATTTCTAATCGTATAATTCACGTCGTATAATTCACGTGCATATACAATCTTCAGTCTGCAATATCTTTCGCGCACATTCACGCTAAACAGACATTCCTTCAGGACCTTCAGCGAAATGCTCTTTCATAAACGAGCGGTTATAAAATTTCCGAGACGAGAAATAGTAACATGGCGTAGTATCTCGTGCGAAAATCGTTCTCGCGCCCCTGCAGAGCCCGAGCTCGTTAAATCGCGCACCGGGCGATTTTTCAATCGTGCGCGCGTGTCACCACCTCGGTCTCACGTAGATAAAGGAAACGCGTTTTACGGGCTCATAAAAACGGCTGCTCGTGAGGGTCGCTCTTGCTGCGAGGGTTGGCGAAAGCCATTCTCGGGGGCGAGTTGCAGTTACCTTGAGGAAGTGAAGCTTCCTCCTCACAACATTTGCCGTTGGCTGGCTATTCTATTTCGCGCAGTATTTTGACCGGTTCGATGGATCCGCAACTCGGCACAGCTTGGCGACTAGTCGCGGGGTCCAGGTTTGTTTTGGATATAAAACTAGGCCGACGGGTCGATGGCCTCGGATGAATTCCCCACTCCTCTCCCTCCCCCAGACTCTTCGACTGCCTTTTCTGCCATATCCCCCCCTCCCCTCCCGTTAACGTCGCGGCTCCTCCTTACCTCTTGCCTATAGCTTGGGTTGCGCGAACCCATATCAACTTATGTTACGAAGCTGATCTCGCACGCGTTGCGTGACCCACACGAACACATATAAAAAAGAAAAGAGAAAGAGAGAGAGAGAGAGAGAGAGAGAGAGAGAGAGAGAGAGAGAAAGACAGCGCACACTCTTTTGAGACACACGCTGGAACGCTGTTAGTTTCGAGGACAAAGGCGGTCGGTATTTCGGTACGTTTGATGTTTCTTTCGAGTAGTGGCCTGTGTTTCGCCAGAAGCTATGGATGAATATTTCCTTTACGGAAAATTGGTTTACGAAAGAAAATAGTTATGGGTACACAATTATGTATTAATTGCTCACAATGAATGTATGTTTAAAATTATCAAAACATGTTAAGAATTCATTCATAACAATAACACTGAAATGATATCTCTGAAATGATGATATGGATAATAAAACGTTATAAATACTTATTGATTTTTGCTTCTAGATTATACAAATATGTGTGTATTATATTATTGTAGAATTAATTTAGTTGCGCGAATTTATTTGTCTCGTAAAAAAAAATCTTCAAAGAATGACGATATGTTTATTATTTTTAGACAAATTATAAAGGATAAAGTGTCTATCTAGAATTAAAATAATCAAAATGTATAAACAATTATATGTATAAATAATGTAACAAAATCTTTCACGCTCCAATGTTTTGGTTTGTTGATTAATGCTTTGTGATTATTTATAATACGTAACTCTCATTTACAATACGTAACTCTCATGATCGAACTTAATGGTACAGATAAGGGAAAATGCGAAAAGCAAATTCACGCGTCCCAATTCAACAGCATATTATTCATTAAGAACCGAAGTTTTCGGGGACAGAAAGAACTCGGCTTCCCCCGGGCCCTTCGCGTCTTTGTCGGCCAAGCGTGTATTGCCGATTTAACGAAACAATTTAGGTCGCTTCGACAGCCTCGTGTGCTACGTCTTTGTTGTACCAACAGAACTGTTTCTCTGAGCCCCTAACGTGGGGCGGCTTTGGCATGCTTGTATGCTATCGTGCTATACATACGCACGCATGTACATGACGTACACGCAGAAATACACACTGCGCGTTGGCAGTGTGTATCGCTTGGAGCTGACATTTATAAACACTGTGTCGTAGCGAGATACACACAGAGGCTTTCATTCAACCTGATTACACGAGCTGTGCGAGTTATCGGTGAAATGGGGATTGCGAAATCGGACGCGTGGATTTCTCAAGAGAAAAAAGTAGGAGAACGACAGATGGCGGGATGGGATTTTGAGGCTCCGAAAAAAGGGGGCAAGTAAATTATAAACGGGTCACTTGAGTACGATCGCTACTAGCGAGAAATAAATTAGAGGCATTCACAAATTTTATTACATTAAAATATGTTTCGGGGTTTAACTAACTTAAAATATGAATTTAGGTCTTTAAAAGAAAGCTTCTCGAGAGGTATGTCTATTTCTGTAAATAAATTTTATAAAATCCTGTATTCAAAATGTTCAGATGTCTATATGTCTTAAATAAACTCGCGGTATATTTCTAGAAAATTTTCTTACTTTTTTTTTAACTCTAAATTCATATTTTAATCTTAAATGTTTAACTCTGAAACATCTTATACATTCATTATTTTTTTCCGAAATAAACTAAATTCTTCTTCCGGAGAAATAATTTCTTTCAGAAATAATAAAAATATAAAATATAAAAAAATATTAAAAGAAAAAATATTTTGAAGATGTAACTTAATTCGAACCGGTGTTAACACCAGCTGACGAAACACCGATCATCTCAGGATAGCTTTTGAAATTTCGAATGCGGGTAACGGAAATCATCAAAAAGTACAAGCGAAAGTATCCGGTTCGGAAAAATACGATAGAGATCTTCCGACCGACATTCTTATAGAACATAAACGCCAGCGGAAATCTATTCCCTGTTGAATTTAGATGCGCATGCGGGTATAATTTTGCCCGATTACGCGGGTCCGCTTGCGCAACATATACCGGCGTCACTGTTTTTTTACTACCTTTTCATGATCGGCGTAATTGAGCTCTTTCCGCGCGAGACACATTACAACTCGAAGAAAATCAGACTAAAGAATTGCGCGCGTAGGTGTTTAACATTTTTATCGTTCTCGCACATACCTCGCACATCCGGCCGCGCAAAAAGGTCAATAGCGACGTTAAAATACTGATATCGATCTGCTGTAAATGATCCTCGATAAACTATAATTACGCGCGAGACCGGGAATAATTAACATATGTGTTTATTCTCACGCGGAGAAAGACATTGGGAGTACCTCTAATAACGCCGCCGGCTAAGTCGTTATGGCTGTTACCGAGCAATTTTATTTTTTTCCATTCTGATTACAGCGCTAGTATTTAATCGCTTTTATATCTCGTGTCTATTTTTACCTTGTTGACATTTATAACGCTTCGTTAAATTCATTGCACGCAGATTCTGCGGAAGTTACGGTCAAAGTAGCATCACGTCGCGGCGTCGCGTCGGCTCGACAGCCAACGTGTCGCGCTATTTATCGTGATGGAAGATTTCTTTGTTAAATTAAAGAAGAAATCCTGATAAAGATTCTCTCGCAAAAAACAGACACTATAAGTCGAGGCACACTAAATCCGAAGGTTAACGGAAGTCGACAACTTCTCTGTGTGTCGAAGAGAAAAATAAATCTCTACGATTGTTGCGAGAAGGGGACGCAGTTTTCCTGCGGTTCTCCCAATGTTTTCTTTGTTCCGGTGAGCATTTCTCGCGCCGTTACGAAGGCCTGTCGCACGAGCGCCCGACGATAAAAGCGCGCTAATCGTATTAGCGGTTGCGAAGTGCAGCGAACTGTATACACCGTCCTTGGAAAAAGTACTCCGGAGTCTGCTCGCTCGATGGAAGGAGGCACCACGTATCTTCACGCATGAGACGCGGTGGATGCACGAAACCGTAAAGTCCCATCGTGTTCTCGTGTAAGTCCCATCTCGTCCCTTTTTTTCGTAGCGGTGACGTCATTGAGGCCGCAATGCAAATAACGGTTGGACCACCTACCAGGCTCCTCTGTTAAAAGCTCGCTGAGCTGCGTCTCAGTATGTCAAAGGTTACGCGGTACATTTCTGTGCCGTTTTGTAAACGTACAGTTTTGTAGTTACAGAAGAATCATTTATACCCTCTTCGGAATCTTACTTCTGATCCAGAAGGATGTTCTGGAATATGATCTATTTTCATAATTGGCATGATGGCATTCTCTCATGATGGATGATCGTACTTTAGAGTAGTCGGCAGATGATAGGATCCAGTCGAAGCTCCATGAAAACCAGTCATTGGCGTTGAATCGAAGCCAAGGTCTAGCCCCATCACTCAAACTGGATCCGTAAGCCGTGCAGCAAGCTGTTCACTCGCGTCACTCGCGTGAAAAAAAAAGAAATCAGGTCATTTGATTTGCACTTACCGTTAGTCAATGTTAAATCATTCGCTGATGATCATAACGAAGTATTCGTATTTTAACCTTCTTCTTTTTTATTTCTTCCGCAATCGATTTCTTTAAGTACCGTATACGTTGTAAAACGTTCAAAGGAAATGAAATGACAGCTAATTTAGCTGGGCCTTTCGCGGCGTCATTACTTTTCGAGTTAACGTGCGAGCTAACAAACACTATAATTTTTTTCTTGTTCGTTTTGCGGCATCCTCCTGCTCGCTTCACTTCTACCGAGATCGGCAATACAAGAACGCAGAAGAAAGTTAAGTCTCGTGTGGCTACTTAAATGTACGATTTATCATTAAATATTAATGATATCGATGAAACGATCGTATCGTCTTGAACAAGTAAAATAAATCCATTCACAAATCCCAAATTCGGTCTCACAGTAAGATGTTGTGTAATTGTATGGTGATGTTGCCGCAAGTTTCCTTCTACGGATTGCTTTTATGTAAGTATGATTCGAGAACGTACATTATGTTTCTTCAACGTGAGAGACAAGATAAGGGAGAGGGAGAACTAAAAGAATAGCTTTGGTAATTATTGATCAATTGCTTTTTTTCGACCCTTTACGATTCGAAATGTGCGCTAAAAAATGGGACAATATTATCAGACATAAACGCAATTATTGTATAAAGCAATATTTATAAAGCTGCTTCCATCCACTTTTCCCAGGTGCATTTCAGTGAACTTCAAGGTTTCTGGTTCAAAAGGGTACGCATCATCTCATCTTTGTCTTAACATGATGAGAATCTCGTCATCTGTTTCTAAAATATCTAATCGGATTACAGCGATTTGCATAATTCGATTCATTGTGGATTCGTTTTTACACAGAGTATTAAATTTTTGTTGTAATTTGATTTATGGACAGCAAAATCTTGTGAAACGATTGTTCTACTTTTATAAATTATGCATACGGAGGGAGGGGGGGTGAAAGGATCTATTTTAATACTTTCATCAGATAACTGGTAAGCAGATTTTTCAGAAATGTTTTATTTTTGATCGAAACTCCGAAACTTTTTTAACCGTTGATTAAATGTTACGTAAATATAAAATGAACGTACGCGAGAAACGAAAAAAGAATGATCCATTTTCGTAAGAAATATATCTCATTTGTGCCATCTGTTCTCGCAGAAGCCAAGCTCAAATCCTCTGTAAAGCCTGCGTCTGTCTGTCGTCCAGTTCTTGTCACGAACGCCTTGCGTCTGACATATTTACGATAGAGAATGCGAAGCTGTGTTTAAAGATACAGATAACAGCTCTTATTATCCGTATGCTCGAGTAACTCACAATCAGTATATAACAATAAAGAGATCATTACCATCAATAAATATTCAACATCTTCTATTTCATTGCTCGAATGTTGATAAAACTTCGTTATGAGAACGATGCCCTAATAATAATTTCATTTTATTTCCTCTTTTTTTAAAAATTATTTACGTTGATAAAAAGTTTTTAAGTTGACTCTTATCTTTCTACTCTTATCTTTTCATTTGTTAAGTAACTATATAAACAGTATTATTCATTACATTGATTTATAATAAACAGATATATAAAATAATTATTTATATTTGAATAACTGTAAAGAAATTATTATTATGAACATAATAAATGATATTCGATTATCTTTCATCTTATATTTCATCAACATCATTTGAATGTTGATGGATGAAACCTCATTATGATGACGATACTCTGATACTAATTTCATTTTAACTTTACTTTTTTTAAAATTATTTACGTTTATGATGAAAAATTACGTTGAAGAAAAGTAAATCGTATATATAGATAAGATCGTGTATATAGATATGTAAGCTTTCCTGAAATGACGCACGCAAAAAAATGTAAATTGCTCGAAATCCATCGCGCTCACGGCGCTCTTTGTTCTCGGCTGCTTCGAGTTATCGATTGGAGGGAATCGCGTCGTCGCATATAGACGAGATCCGAAGACTGCTGCGAGCGACGTCTAAATGGTTTCCTTCTTCTTAGTAAGAGGGGACTTGCGACAGTCGATACCTAGCGCAAACACTATAATTTCTTCCGGTCGCGTTCTTATCTTTTGACATTTGTGCGCTGAAACGCGAGTGTCACACGCTGGGGCAAGAACGTGTTCGAGATTCTGTCACTTGCGATTAGGACACCCGCTATTAAAGCTTTCCGATCTAGGGAAGAAAAACGAGTGGATTTACTCGTATCACTTATACCAGCAGTGTTCCGTATTTCTAGAAGATTTTATCTAGATTATTTCTATACAGTTTTCCTCCCCGGTTTATATCTAAGTAATTTTTATAGATCACGTTTTATAGATCACTCTTTGCTTTTAATAACGTAATAATGAAAGAGATCATAATTTAATATTTCTTGAACAGGCTGAATTTCGAGTTGGGTGAGTAACAATTTATCTGAACCCTCAAAAACGTCCTAACATCTCTTCTTTCTCTTTTATCTCCTTCCACGTGCTCTTTTATCTCTCCTTCTGCACATTGCATTTTGTCTCGTTTTATACCGCAGACAAGCCGGCTTTTTTCTATCTTCTTTCCTTTCTTTTAATTCTCTCTCACCAACTCTCAGGCATTGCAGCATTGCTGCAGCTGCATCATCGAGACGCAATTCAAGTTTGACCTTCATTGTGTGCTCCCTACCATTGGGGCTCTACCGCTCTCACCCACAAGCAAAATGATTATTATGGTTCAGGTTCGACGTGCAAACACGCTCTTCGAGTTATTTTCTTCGAGACCGACGAGATGATATTGTTCCTTTATTTTAAAGGTGATACAACTTGAAAAATTAAATTTTTAGAAAAAAAAAAGGGAGAAACTGTTTTTCAATTTAACAGAAAATTATTAACTAATTAAATAATGTCGGCAAAAAGAATATAATTCTTAGAAACATGTTAATGTTACTTTTGTCATTTTCATTGCACAACTTAAAAAAATCATCCTTTTTGAATTGTAACGATTTTAATATTTTACAAAATTATAACAAATTCGGAATAATTCATCAAAAGAGATATAACTCGGAACATCATTAACAGTTTTACTTTGATCAGCTAAAATGATTAAATTAAAAATAAAACAATTTCTTCTTCGATCAAAACTCTAAATATTCTCTGTAAAGACTCTACTTTTTATTTATAAAAACGACTACTCAAAATGTGTCACTTTTATATTAATATTTTTGAAAACCTTAAGAATGACACATGTTCTATTTTACAAATTGAAATTGAATTGATTTACTTTTGATCATCGATAGAGTAATCTTTACCTTAATTCATTCAATAGAATAGTAACTCAACAATCGTATTATATTTTAATTCTCTTTTGAAATAAGAAAACAATGTTTAGAATTTCATTCTCTCGTTCTATGAGCGAAAAAAATTTCAGTTACATATTCAAGATTTTGTTTGCGTCGACATAAACCTGTATAAAATTATCATGCATTCTATTTTAATAATGTAATATACATTCCATCATAAATCGATGCTTGCAATTAGAGATACGCAATCTCGTCGACGTCTAAAGACAAACGATCGAGAGTAACGGTTTTGTTCATGCGAATCTAATACCAAGGCGCAATCGTTTGTTTGCGTACGACTAATTACCGAGATATCGCAGACATGGCCATCATCGTTAGCTAGTCTAACGGCAAGCATACATATATATATATATATATATATACGCGATGTGTTGCACATGCACAATGTTCGACATCCGACTTGTAATGCGTAGAGCATTAGCAATCGAGATAAGCTATGGAAGAGGCCTAATGTTACATCGTGCGCTAAGTATCGCATCGTAGATTCGATTCGATTGACCATGAAGACGCTTGTTTCTTAGCTTCGCAAAGAGACGTAGGCGTTGAAGATAGACGCGGCGACACCGCCCGAACGAAGCAATGAGTTGCAAAGAGGGTAAAAAAATTAACGCAGTCGACACATTTATCAGTCACGATAGCGGAATAACGACGGGAGGTCTGTGCGTGCATCATCGTTTATAATCCATCGTTCATACATCGTTCACGTCGAAACGAGCCTGATCGAACACGTGCCACTACTGTCCGCTTATGGCGAGGTTTAAAATAAGCGATTAGAAAGTGTTATTCTCATGACAGTGCTCGTTAAGGATTCATTGTTGCTCCTCGTTCTGCGCGCAGCTCATAACTCATAACTCTTCCCGAAACGAATTCCTGTGGAATGTTACTGCGAACGTCACGGTCGTATCCAGTATACACGTAAATGCAGACTTACGTCGCGTAATAGATCTTGTGCAACATTTCTTATGGGTGCAATGCGTGACGAGAAAGACATGGATCATGAAGACATTAGAGGAAAGCCCCCTATTATGAGATAAGCGCCTAATAAGAGAAGAGAAACGGCGCTTCTCCTAAACTAATAAACGCTATCTGTTGGTTCCACTATGAATTTATTACTCTTGGATTGAAAACTATTTAGTAGAAAATTTATTATTAAATCATGCCTGTAATCATTGTGAAACAAAATTTTAGAATTTGAATGTCTTCAAGTTTCATTGAGATGAGCCTGTTTATTATTTAATAAATAACTATTTGACAATAAATCCTTCATGTAGTGATAGAGTAAGATCGTACTAATAGAAAAATGGGATATGTTGAATTGTTTAATTATAGAAGTTAGATTTGATGATCGTAAAACCATAAAACGTGGAAATCGTAATATAAGATATCCAGGGTATTTCTAATATGAAATAATCCATGCTCTTATGTTATAGTGAAAATCATTGCTAAAGTATAAACGTTATTGTACAATAAAAAAGACAATCGGAATAAACGTCGAGTGTCGAGATAAATTTCTGCGATGCTTGGTTTCAATTATCTGAAGAGTTCTGGGTATAATCTATCGCATGCTCACTTTTCGCGCACGTTGACTGTATTTGTATTCTAGAAACATTAAATAAAGTTTTTTAATTACAATATTGATATACTTTGCGTTTTACTATCGATTTCTCGCGGCATCTCATATTAGGAGCACAATTTTTTGACTTTTCGACTTGTTCACTTTTTACATTTCTTTAATTTAAAAAATAATAATGGAATTTGAATTAAATTTTATATAACGTTATCTTAAAGCTTATCAAATTCCCTTCAAACCTTTTATTATTTTTAATTTTGCCTACAAACTTCTGGCATTTACCCAAAGTGAACTCGATATCTCATAATAGGAACCTTTCCTCCATAGATTATGCGAAATATATAATAACGTACATCCGTAGCAAATGAGAAATATATAATTACATACGTCCTTATCAATCTGATACAATCTGATAAAGGTACTTGCTGCGGATAAAATCATCATAATGTTCGTAACGGCGCAGAAAATATACGAAACAAATGTGGGATTCAATAAAAATGAAAGAAAGTGATAAAATGTGCGGTCAAATATCGCTATTCTTTTGAAATTCTATTTGAGTTTTATTCTCCGAACTAGTTAACAGAAGAACCGTTATATAATATTATGGTTTCTTTATCAATCAAGTGAAAGTGAGGAGAAAAATATCGTGAATCTAATTTAAAATTCATAATATCATTTTTGTATTTTTTTTTCTTTTTTTTTTTATATTTACTATATTTTGCTTCTGCGAAGTGATAAAAGCATGACATTCTTTTCCACTTACTAATTATATGAGAATTGAGAACTGCGGCAATGTTTGTGGCGGCAATGTTTCTGATTAACGTACTTCCGGTAGTTCGTCCGTGTTAATTGTCTCTGACGCGTTTCGCGATATTTAGTTATCGCCGAAAAGTGTAACGATACGTATGTATGTGCGCGAGCGTAAACGGAATAAAGTGTAAATGAAACGTAGATACAATGGAAGCCACTTTCGACGATTATTTTTTTGACGGGAGAAACGAGTACCGAACTGTCTATCGGATCGTTCGCCTGTTAAATCGGCGGACACGGGATATGCAAACTGCCGTTGACGGACGAGCTATTTTTGCACGATGGAATTTACGGGATTTGCATTGAAATCACGTCAAGACGAGAGAGCCGTATCGCGTCGCGTGTCAAACAAACGAGACAAACATCGACCGGTGATTTTGTGAGATTTCGTAGCAATTAAATATACACGAAAGTTTGAAAAGTTATGACTGATTTACTGATGACTGAAAACATATAAGTGCAATATTATTGATTTTTCATTTAATTCGAAATATAAACTATTTGACTTCTTTTTTCACATTTCGTAAAATCAGTAACATATTTTATGACATTTAAATAACAGAATCCATTATATATAATGAACGCATTATGCAGAAGAAACACGTATAAACATCGTAAAAAAACTTATCTGAGAAACAGATTATTTCGTTACACTCTCGGATTATCGATCGTTTCCACCCAAGATTTCTAAGAATGACTCACTGTTTCTCCTGTGATTTCACCGTAGCAAATGAGAGTGCTTCTTGAATCATAATGAAACACTGATTAATCATGACTGATCATCACCGTCAGTTTTTTTATATCACTTTCACAATATTCCTTTTTATTTTATTTTATAATTTTACATAAACATGCATTAAATAGGAAATAAAATCTGTTTGAAGGAAAAATGATTAGAATTGCTGAAAATATTACATGTAAAATATTTTTATTTATAATTAATTAATTGCGAAAGATTACAATTATATGTAGAAGCATCTACAAAGGAATGTATGACTTGTAGATATTTATCTTTATATAATGCCACTAAAAGTACAGACATAAAAACAGGTATAAACACAGAATGAAGGGTCAGATAAGCCTTATTAACTGTCTGGAACAAAGAGTCTCTCAGGAGTTAATTACAATGCGAAGAACGACTATCGGAATAAAGAAAATGTCACGCGAAACAAAAGCAGATAATCAGAAAAAGCGTAATGACAAAAATCGTGTAAAGTAATATTATATATGATAATTATTTCAAAATTATAATTAAGGTTCATCACTTCACAATTGCTGTAGGTACATTTGCATAAAAAACTATCATAGAGTCGCAATAATATTTTATCTGTACAAAGAAAATAAAAAAATCATATAATTGAGTTAAAAATACAATTAAAAACGAATTGCTTCTTTTTTTATTTAGTAAAAATATTTACAATGAAGATTTAGCTCACTATAATTGAGGAAAAATCAATCATTAAATAGTGTATGAAAAGTTATTGTCAAAATAACCATTGTCAAAAATTCGTAAAAATAATATCAATAATATAACTAATATTACATATATCATAAAAGAAAACATGCGTGTCTAGTTTATTTTAACACATTTATTCGAAATACGAGATTTTTAACATTTTCTTCGCGCGACACATTGATGAACTGATTGACAATGAGTGCAACGTTCTCGATTGCTCGATTTTTCGCATTAATTCACGCACAGTTTGTTTGAATATCACTCGCGCTAACGAATTAGACACGACCGTTCGATGGAATCGCAATTTTCGTGAAAATGACATCGCACAAAATGCAGTATCGTTGCTGCCGCAGCCCGTGCAGCGGAGCTATCCAACAAATCGCAGATGGCTGCCGGAGACCCACTGGCCCAGTTCCACCCAGTTTCGCTTCATCCCCCTGCATCGCTGCACCCTGCTGCATCTTGCGTGACGTCACCAGCCACCCTCGACCACCCACGCTTGTGCACAGGCCACCCCTTCTGCACCGGCAACGCTCCCACTCTCGCTGAGGCTCTGCCCCCTCCCTTTCAGAGAGGAAAAGAGGTAGGAGGAAATACTGCAATTCCTTATATCTCCAGACGCTCTCCTTTTCTTCAGCATCCGCATCTTTTTTTACTTTATTCTTCGCTATATTTTATTCTTTTCTTTCTTGATATTTTCACCCTTTAAAATCGCACGCGAACGCTTAAAGAGATGATATCGTGGATATCGTGCGGATCGATGCATTGTTTAGAATGCGAACTTTTTCGACGAGCGAACTTCTCCAGAGTTTTGTCTCATTCCTCTCCCTCTCCTCTTCTCCCTCCCCACTCATTTAAAAAAAAACTGTTTCGAGAAATCACCCCTGCTTTATACTCAGCAAGGAAATTGCATTTTTACTGCTGCTTTTTATTGCCAGCGCATAAAAAGGATTATGTCATCCCCAGCGCACAATCTGCCATATCGCGATATATTGTTTGGGATAATTCGACGCAGTCGTGCATATGTCAAACTATTCTCCTACATATGACGCGAAAGTTTCACTTCGATATAGTTCGCAATACGTTCCTTGAAGTGCTTTACGCAATAAAAAAAGGTTTGAAGGGCTATCGCGCTTATACGTACCCATTTTATCGTAATTTATGATAATGATTTAACTTGTTGGCCTTCCTTTGACTTTTATTCGACTTCAGACGACAACTCGTTACCCATTGGAGCTTATTTTAGACTCGTGCCTACTCGAGCGTTATTGACAGTGCAGATACGATATCTCGACTTGCATATTTTCTTGATCATGTAAGGCATGACACGCCATGGGCACGGCCGTGTAAATGAAGAATTAGTGCAGATCAAAGATACATATAATACTATCTGGAGTAGAAAAATGTAAGTACATTGATAAGCTTCTCGCTTCGTGGCTTCCCATTCTTATCGTGTGAAGGCGCCACCATCCAGGAATGAGTTCGGTTTACTCCTTCTCGTTTTCAAACATGATTTAAATAGGTTACTTCAAACAAGTCATTTTTATTGTAAGGCAAAAAAATACTTTAGTGAGCTCTCCTATCGCTGATAATCGAAAATACTTAACAATGACACTCATAACGTTCTCCCTGCTGGAATCCATAGACAGAAAAAAAGTGTAGAAATCCCTTCTATATATAATATATATATATCGATTCGAATAAAAAAAATATATTCTAATAGAGGACTTCCTCTTTTGCCATCATTTATAGTTCCTCACTCGCCATTTGCGATTTTCGACGTTCTTCCCACAGTAACTCAGACCGCGATCAATGATGATGTCGTGCATCAGGATGGCCATTAAACGCACTCCGTCGATTCTCACACATTCGACGTCGTAGATTGTCTCGCATGCTTTTTGTCTTCTTCCTTTCCTTCCCCCCCTTTCTCTCTTCCTTTTTCTCTCTTTTTCGAGTTTCCGATTTTCAAAGTTAATTGTGAATCGCCGAAGGTGAACGTTTGTGCGTGCCTGTAAGTCACACTCACGAACGACTCGCGTTCACGCTTTTATGTGACGTGCCGTCAGCAATTGCATGCACGAAAGTAGAAGAAGCAAAGGGTAAGGACGACAAGGAGGGGTACATATGTGCGTGCAATGCGTAGCTCGTAATGAAACTGGCGTAGGTTGATGTTACAAAGAGCAAGAAGGAGAGAGGAGTTTAGAAATGAAACAGGAGAACACGAATCGCGGAGTAAGGGAGGCTGATTTACGATGGGACGCGTGTGTTTTAAGCCGGTTGCATACGGGAGCGTGGAATGTGCGCTTTTTATGGTTGAGAAGAATGGCCATGGTATATAAAGGCGCACGGGGCATTGAAATTCGGCGCTCTTTTATGCGTACACGCCAGTGGTCGACTGACTGACTGGGTTGGTTGCTTGGTTGTACTATTTCTCTCTCTCTCTCTCTCTCTCTTTCTCTCTCTCTCTCTCTCTCTCTCTCTCTTTTTCCTTCCCTTTCCCGCTCGCTCACCTGCTTGCTCGCGTAGATACACCTTTTAAGGGACCGACATCATTGCGCATCACCAGTAACGCCGTCGAACAACGAAAACCGGTACGCTACCAAATGCGAGATACGCATGCACCGGTGCAAGGACGCCGCAGAAGCCAGGCAAAGTGCAGAACTCCGAATGCATAAGACCAAACTGTGAAAAACATGAGGGGAACGTTCCCAGGAAACCTGGAACTACCGATCAAAGTCTGTTTTCGAATGAGCGACCCTCGGGATTTAAATTGTACGATTTGAATAAATAATTTTTGAATAGGAGAGACTTAAGAGAGTCAAGGCTTTTAAGACTTTTAAGACGATCTGTGGAAAAAAAGCATATGGCATATATAAAATTTTTTACCTCCCATAAAGTGACTTGGGTATAAAATAAAACAGTATTATTATTGCTGGATTAATACTTTACTTTAACTTAAAATAACGTATATACAAGTATACAGAATGAAGAATATAAATTTTAAAAGTATTCATTTAAAGAACCATTCAATGTTGTTGCCAGTTTCCTCTTTTTCCGTTATTTTAAATTTCAATAAAATTGCGATTGAGATTTTTATTTCGGTTATACAGAGCTACGTTCTTCAAATAATTTATGCAACTCGGTATATCATAAAGATCACGCACCAGAAAGTGGCTTACAACTATCTTGGGGCGAACTCTTCATATTTCATTTATCATTCAAGGGAGGTCGTTTTGTTTCCCCTTCATATCGCTAATGTAACCATTGCAAAAAGCTGCGCAGATGCAGTCCGCATGTCACGACGACACGTGGAGAAGAACCTTATTCCAATCAGGCTGGGATGGCATGGCGTAGGCGATAAGTAAGGAAGGGTGGCAACGAAAATCAGCATGGTGCGCGCCATGTGTTTGTGTGTGCATGACATGGAGTTAGGTATAACCGGACGGCGGTGGTGCAACGTGTATGTCACTAGGTCACTATATTTCACGGACATGAATGGTTAAGATCCTTTCAGTGAGAGACGCAGAGACGCCGCTCGCCTCGCGCGTTCATCTCGTTCTCCATGAGCCGAGCTATAAAAGGGGCGGGGCAATTTCGCGAATCCCATGAGCCTCGACTTCGACACGATGCGCACATCTGCGCCCATGAAGAGAGAGAAAGAGAGAAAGCAAGCAAGCAAACGAGTGCTCGCCAAGCGGATTATAGAGGGTCGTATTTCCTCACGTACGTTTACATCCGCACTTCTACCGTATCCGGTTTACTCATCTACGCGCGCGAAACTATCTAATGCGAAGGAATCCTTCGTCTTCCTTATCAAGACGAGGATTTCGTTCTCGCAGATGGTGCACCTCGTGGCGTAGTATCGATTCGAGAAACATATAAACTATGTCGGCCATCAAACAGCTGTATTGGCTCATCGGATGTTCTCTATCCAATTGTATCAGGAGGGTGCCGGAAATAATCTATTGTTATTTATTTATTTATTATTATGACTCTTCTCTGCCGTGCACCTTCGTCAATGCATAAAGGATGTTTTAGATTGCCTTGAGGGACACGAAATGCATCAGAAGATCAAAGATATTTAGCAAATC
>NW_017259583.1:2125160-2142627 GCF_001594045.1 Atta colombica | reverse complement strand
TATATATATTCTTAGAAACATTCAATAGCAATTTACGGAAAGAATGGTTTTGCTAAAGTCTCTAAAATTTGAATTTTGACTTGAATTTTGTTGAACTATCGAAATAATTATGTAGAACGTTCAAGCTGATTGCTACAAATATCAAATTCTTTTGCAGCATTGTTCATTACTCGAGTTTCCTATATAATTATTCTCTGAAATTTTTGGAGCGAATGAATCTCATTTTTAAAGATTGAAAATTGATTTTTTCGCCTTTTTTAAAGAAATTTTTTTAATAATTCAATTTTCTTTAGAGTGAGATTTCATTCTGGAGAATTGAAAAAGTATTTTGATGATCCAACAAAATTATTTTTAAATCTCCTTAGACTTGTGGATATTTCAACAAAATCGTTCTTTGCAGTTGATTTTTAATATTAGATATATTTAACTTATTCGCGTCTCGAAGTTTTAAAATTTTATTCAATGTTAATGCATTTCGTTTGTTTTTACCACGATTTGCATAAAACATGCGGGGATAATTATGCAATTTACGTGGACATTATACAGATACGGGTAACAAAGTGCAAAATCGAGACCCGGAGATATGCTGGTGCGTCGACAATACCTTCTAACGTATAATATCGTATGTATTATAATTGCGAGTTGGATCCGAAACGACGCGTAGCAGACCGGAATCGTGAGGCGAGGTGACCTACATAGATTGGCTGCAGATGCGCTCGTTTTGCACGCAATTAATTCAAATTTATTTAAAGACTGTTGTTTTATTAAAAGTCGCACATTGCTTTTCACCGCACCATCCATAGCGAGTAAGGTTCAGCGAACCGAACGAATAAGCCTTTGTTTCATCCGCACGCGCCCGCGCTTTTAACTGGCTTTTAAATATTTTCACGTCGAAACGCGCTTATATGAGCTTATCACCATAAGCATTTCTCGAAATCGCAAGTAGTGCACTTCAATACATTGTGCTTCCCAGCGGAATTCATGCGAGGTTGACAAAGGAATAATCTACAACGTTCCGTTATATCGTCAATCGAGAATATGTCGTCTAGTATTCTTATATATGATACAGCATGATATCATCAACGGAATCTTTTTATCTCTCTTTCTCGTCTCCCTTCCTTTCTTCGTCTCCCTTTATGAGTCTCCTACGAGAGTACACGCGTACCAGCGGGACCATACTACGGCCGAACAAAGAAGAGGCATAAATAATCCGGAGTTTCCAGCGGGCGTACCGATAATTAGATTCCAAGGACCGCCTATTTTGGCCGAAAGTTACGTTAGAAGAAGAATCTACGACATCATCCCGGGCCCCTTCCTCACCAGATTCACTCCTCTTTTCCCCGTCGTCCCTTTCCCGCTTCCAATGTCCTCCCGACCCACTTTTGTCTCCTGATGCTTCTCTCTTTCTCTCTTCTGCCTTCCCTTCTCACTGTCTCTTCTCCTTTCTTCTTCGCACCCACTCTCGCATTGCAAACTTTGCCAGTGGGAGCAAACAAAGAACGGCTTCCACCGCTTCCACCGCTTCCACCCTTGCAAATGCGCTCAGCATATTTATGGCACCGAAAACTGTCGTACACTTACCGCCAAAAACGCGTAGTGAGGAGGGTCGAAAGCGAGAGCAAAAACACGAAGGATGACCGAGACTCTCAACGAGATTGACCATTCTCTGGACCGAGAAAGAATAGAATGGCGTAACCATCAGATTTGTGATACTCTGACTGAAGTTTGTACACAAAGACAAGATTATTGATTCTCGCCTCTGCTTATGTATCTGTTCTAAAATAAAATAGTAATTAATTTACATCACATTTTGCATCTAATATTATGCATAATTATTATATAAATTTTTTGTTTACAATTTATTTACAATTTAAATGTGTCTTATGAAAATGAAATCGATAAGGAATTAAAATACTTTGAAAAAATTTTGCAAAAATTGCAAAAGTGCTTCTCATTTTATTCCTCAAAATACTGAAAGATTTGTATGAATACAAGTTTCAATTTAGCATGAAAAGGAGAGCATGAAAATGACGTTGTTACCATTTTTTTTATTTCCTTTTTTCGATATAAGAAATTCGAGACGAATGCGGGAACGCCGCAATTTGATGCGACAGCTAAGTCGGAAGGAAAAACCAGGCAGGCTCTATGAACTTGATATAGCATCGTTCCGCGATCCTATATAAAGTTCCATAGAACGAGACTTTGCGGTACTTCATTCAGAGCGAGCGTGGAATAAAGTGATGGAACTTGAGATCTACTCCATTTTTCAAACAATGAGAGCAGGTAGTCGAAGTGTTCTACTATATCTCTTTCGCATTCCCGCTGCTTTGGACCTTTTCTCTCGTTCGCGCCTTTTTTTCAAATCGTAAAAAGATGCGTTTATAAAAATTGTTACGGCATAATGGGGTGTAACGAAGATGGTGGTTGTTACCGTCATATCGGTTGTGACACTAGGGCGCAATCGTCATAAATTCAATGTGCGAACAGTGTTACAATGCACGTTAAATCATCCTCGATCGCACCTAAAAAGGGCTCTGAATTATTGCAGCGGACGAACGGAATACGTCTGCGTATTGGTGCATCCCGTTCATTCATTTTCAAAGGGCTATGAGAAATTCTACTGACAATGAAAGAGAAAGAAGGGAGAGCAGGGAAGATAAGAATGCGTAGTTGCAAACACGTGTACGTTTATAGAATGCGATTTACACTTCATCGTAATTTACTATATATGGCACTTGCAATTTTGTACGTGTGAAATAACCTACTCTCATAAATGTACTTATTGAAATAGTCCAGACAATTATATTCACCTCATTATTTCGTGCATATAAATTTATTTATATGCTTATTAGCATGCTTATTAATATTAATATTATTAAATTGCTTGGTAATTTTCCCCAGTTTGGTTTAAGATTGCGTTTAAAAGTTGCGTTGAAAACTAGCGCGTAAAACTGAATATGTGTGAACATTTATACACCGAAATATTTTAATATTGTATTAAGAGATCCAGTTCAAACCGATAAGTTACTTTTGGTTACTTATTGTACATTAAAATGATAAATAACAACAACAAAATTAAGATTATTGAGAGAGTTAACGCGGGAATAGGTGCGCATAAGTACTAATTCATGTAAAATACTTCAAATTGATAAATAATGTGTAGCTTTATTTCGAAATCTTGAACGTTTCCATTTTCTTTGGAGTCATCATCAGCAAATTATACATAATCAATGATCAATGTTGATTAAACGAACTGTTTTTAATGACTAATGATGTACTGTTCATTATCAGGTTCTCAAGACTGAATCTCAAAGACATCAACCATGTGAAGTTTTGGCACAAAAATAAATTCTCTAATTAAATTAATCCTGCTACGAATACTTATTAATTGATTAGTTGATAATTCGGAGTCTCGAATAATTCAGAACCAACATTGATTGTATAATTTGCTGATGACTTCAAAGAGAGTGGAAGCGTTCAAGATTTCGGAATAAAACTACACATCTATCAATTTTACATGAATTAATACTTATGCGCACCTATTCCCGCACTGACTCTCAGTAGCCTTAATTTTATTACAAATTAAATAAAGTGGCTTATTTCGAGCTTATAATTAGAGTGATTTTAATACAATTAATACAATTAACATGTAAATACTACATACAAATAAACATGTAAATACTATATAATAATCTAAATACAATTAATAAAATAATATAAAAAATATAAAATTACAAACGTTTCGGCTTATGAAGTCTTCTTTATAAAGCAAAAATACATTATTAAATTAACGAATCAATTAGATAGCGCATGTAATAAATATTTAAAAATCATTAGTGTCAATTCATATAAGATTCGAATGTTAAAATGTATTAAGACACATTACATAAGATAAGAAGAATGAAATACTTTGATCAAAAGTAATTTAATATGATGTCTTTCGATAAAAATAATTTTGCCAAATTTCTCGATTAAAAACGACAATCCAGTTTATAGCAGACTTGAATCATTCGATTTGCGAGTTCAATTGTTACGAATATTTTATGATATTGTTAATTTATATAAAATACTGTAATTAAAAATCGGAAATCTAGTCAAGTACATTAAAATTAGAAATTGTCTGTTACTTCTATTATTTTTATCGAAGAACATCATGTTAATCTATTTTTAACCGAAATATTTCATTCTTCTTATTTTATGTAATCTTAACACATTTTGACATTCTAATCTTATATGAATTGATACATTACCACTGATGATTTTTAAATATTTCATTATATGTGCTATCTAATTAATTCGTTAATTTAATAATGTATTTTTATTTTATACAGTAAAGAAGGTTTTACTGTATAAATTAACTTACAGTAAAATAAGCCTTCTTTATTAACGTTGGTAATTTTATATTTTTTATATTATTTTATTAATTGTATTTTTAGATTATTATATAGTATTTACATTGTTATGTTAATTATATTAATTTAATTGTATTAATTTAAAGTCAGGCTAATTATAAGCTCGAAATAAGCCACGAATTTGTTTTGAAAATATACGAGCATTTTCACTAATCTCTAATCTTAATTTTATTGTTATTTATTATTTTAAAGTTTGAGAATCCGATTTAAATTATATTTTTTGTTATTGTATACATTCATATTGCAGTCTTATAACACTTTGTTTAAAATTATTTTCTTGTAACTATTGTTGATGAATTAAATTTGAGACTGTACGCCTAGACGAGCTTAACGAGGGATTTTAAATGGGCATCTCCTCAAGACGAGGCGTACAGTATTGATTTTCTTTTTCATGCCGCGAACAGACGCAGCTTTAACAAAGGACCATTAAAATCAGCGATTCTTCACTCTCTCGGAAACGTCCTTTTTCCTTCTTCTCCTCTTTTTCTTTCCGTATCTCGATCACAAATCTTCCCCTGCCGTCTAGGCCTATTGTTATCCGGTAATAGAAAAACTTTGCAACTCCCAGGATGCTGCACGTTTTTCTTTCATATACGTACATGCACGCGCAATATATGCGAGTCGTTTTAGCGATCAGATTCCAACTCCTAGAAAAGTATAAACGTATTCAATGGTTTCAATTTATCAATCTCTATGCGTTATACATTTTCCAGCGTTTTTCAATTGTCGTAGAAATCTAGAAGAACGATATCGAATAAAAGTGATGGAACGTTCTTAGCATAGAATAATAAAAAAAATATTTTTAAAAAATAAAGTAAAACATTCTACAATCTTTTGATTTCACTACAAAGTTACATTTGTTTTGTCTTTTTTTTAAAGAACCTTATCATTTAAGCCATTCATTGTTGTCAAAGAGGATAGAATAATTAAAAATACAAATATAAGAGTTTATAATATATAATTATTTTTTATTACCAAATTTTTTTCATTCTGTAATATCATCTTAATGAAATTACTCTTTTTAAAATGTATAAATATATCTTTTTAAAATGAAATATTTTTGTTAATACTGCAAAATGTCAAGTTTTTACTGAAATGATAAAAGGAACTGTAGATAAGATCGTCAATTAATTTCTCATGATTTATTGAATTATATTTCTGATGATGATGAATTTTATGAATACATTAATATATTAACGAGACGTGAAACAGCACTTATAACATCTTTCCAAAATTTTCTTCAAATATTCGTATAACTCGCATATTTTTCGGGAGGGTATCCGAGATAGATCAAGAAGAGAGAGTTGAAAATATGTGCGTTGCTAAAAGAACGACATCCGACGAGGACAAAAGTGATTCAATCGTAAACACACGCGCTTTCTACCCTCCTCTTAAGAACGCGGAGGGATGGAGGCTTACATGTCTATGGGGATGCTGCACGATATTTCGCTGTTGAAACTCACCGGGGCCACATTTCTCTTGATTTAGCGAAACAATCCGAGCATCTGAATTTCAAATATGGCGTCTATATTCTCGGTAGAATGTTGATCGTGCAGGAGTTTCGCCCATATCGTTTCGATTGACCCGCGAGAAGATCTTTCACGAATTAGTTCACGAAAGATTTTCGTATCCTCCACCGACTCCTATTCTTTTTCTTCGAAGAAAAGTGCATATTTTACAAAAAAAAGTAGGAATCGTCAAAATGTTCTTGATATCGAAAAATTCATATATACGATCAACTTGATTACCTCGTTAATTTGAATAATGAAATTTATATGGAGATATTATAATTGAAATCTTATTTTTTATTTACAAGATTTTTTTGACATCATTTTAATTTTTAAACCTATTTTGCAGTAAAAATTTTTGTTCTTCTCTATGATTTCTCAAATCTAGTATTTTTGATTTTTAAAAATATAAAATTTAAAAATGGACTCTCAATCTTTAAAATAAAAATAAACAATCAATTTAAGGCTAATAAGAATCAAAGTAGATGGAGATGTCCAACGATTAAATTACAAAACTTTAATTATTTTCAATTGCACAAAATTTTTTTTATTTTTGAATTATTTCGAGTCTCTCTTTGGAGTCCTCTTCAACAAAGTTACATATCCCAACTCATTTTCATTGAATCATTCGTCAAGAATGAGTCATTATCAGGTTTGTCAATTGCAGTGAATTTTAATTTGCAAGATATGGAGTTAAAGACCATTCAAACTAAAAAAATCAAAAGTAATTCATTCAAACCTCAAACGGAAAGCCAACATGTCATGAAGCTTTGAAAGTTTAGATTAACAAATAGTTGAGTATCTAATTTGTTAATGTTCTAACTAATTTTTAAGCCACATTAAAAGAGACTAAATACTTCCGACTATTGTCTAGATAATCAAGTATGTCTTGATTTTAAGTATTACTTTATTTTTAATTTAAATCATTTTTAAGCGAATTTTAAACATTGAGAATGATCCGATAGAGGTTGAAACATTTGTTTTTATATGTAGTATATGAGATTTAAGAAACCATTAACATCCAGTTTGACTCTATCTTGTCGTGACTTTATCTTGTTTATTTATCTTGTTTAAATTGTTCGAAGGAGTTTTATTATATTAATGGAAGTATTGTTTTAATCATTTTGATTTCAATACAGAATCTGGAAAATATTACATTTTTCTTTTTTACGCAAATTGCTTTGCTGGATATCTTTATTCAATGTCTTTTTCTAAGCGCAAGAATTTATAAAATGAGTATATTTCAACGAAGCTGTTCCTGTTAAAGGCGAATTCGTATATTGTCGATTTTCGTATGAGGGATTGCGGACCATTGAGCAACCGTCTCCCCGTGAAAATAATGATCCAATGCCTTCGAGATTCTTTCGTTGGAGACTATTTGTTGCGGTATAATTTTGATACCCCCGATATCTTATATCATCTTCAACGATCGTCTGAAGTCAAGAACTGCACGAGAAGCAACCGATACAATTTTTGAAGAATCTAAGAACTTCATTAAGACTTTTCTTAAAATTAAGATACTTCTTTGTATACTTCTCTTAATTGATAGAAAGTCTTCCATATTTTATTTTGAGGGATCTTGGTGTTTATGGTGAATATGTAAATAAATATTTGCTGAATAAAAAAGGAGTGATCAAGATAACTCGTTAAAAATCCGCAGACAGAATCATATTTTATTAAAAGACCATCACACAAATCTCTATTCAATCGTTTACATCTAATAGCAAAAAGAATTATAAAAATAAATAACGATTGGGCTGATAGCCAGAATGATCGGAATGGAATTCCACATGTTTTGAACAGACGGAATTCTTTTTGTGTACTGAGATCTTTATCAATCGAGCGAGATGTTGACCTTGCGGGTTGGTAAGAAAATAATGACGACACGACATGTATTACGCGTTTAGAATTCGCATGCGATGAACGCGTTAAGATTGACAGTCAAGGACTAAAAGAAGTGATCCGTGCTGAGTGTACGGAACAATGTTAGTTATTTGCATGACTGACTTCTTTCTAAAGCGAATGGCATGACCGACGCAAAACGAATCCTCTCTAGTATTTTACAGAAAGAAATTTCTTGCATCGCATATAAACATTTACCCTTAATCTTTGTGAGGAAAGATTTTTAAAAACAAAGGAAAATGTATCGGGCAAATAAGAGTAATGTTTGGAGTATAAATTAATTATTTAATATAGTCTTCTTATTCTGTCTATGAATCAAATATTTCGGCTTCATTTCGGAACTATATTTTCAATATGGAGAGAATTTTTTACAGTTTACCCTGGAAATGTAATAGTCCTGGAACAATATTGTATTTCGAAGAATTTTATGTAAATTTCTTTCGGTCATTAATAAAATTACAATAAAATATAAAATAAGTTTGATCAATTTTATTGAAATGTATGATAAAACTCTTTAAAATATTGTACTGTGCCACAATTATCTTATTTTCAGAGTAAATTTTAAGAGAAAATCTTTTCGCACAGAAAAATATGTTTTGTTGAATTAATTAGAATTCTAGTGGAAAATGAACGATCCAGAATTCTAGTAAATCTACAAGATTTCTGGTTAAATCTATTAAAATTCTAATTGAAATAATCAATATTTAATAGATTTAATCAGAACTCTAACAAAAAAAGTACTTAACAAAAATTCTGAATTGTTCATTTTCTACTAGAATTCCAGTTAATTCGCCAAACATTTTTTTTCCAGGCGTGAATAAAAATATAACTGTAAGGCCCAATTTCACAAATCACGGTTAACTGTTAACCGAGATTTAATTTATTCATTATCTCTTCAATTCTAGAATTGAAAAGAGATAAGAAACAAGTTAAATCTCGGTTAAGCGTGAGTTGTAAAATTAAAGGCCTAAGTGTTATTTCTCAAGTTCCAAATGAAGATAATGTATCATTCGCATTAAGTGCAAGACCAAGTGGCTTAAATTCAAAAGGATTCAATACTTACAATAAAACTGTGGATATATTAATGAAACTGTGGGTAATCATATTAATAATAAATCGTATTAATAATAAATTACATACAATGATAGAAAAACTGAGACAATAGTCGCATTCAACAGAATGTTTATTTTGCAACTGTTGAAACTTTTCTCCATCCTGATTGAATCACATTTTCAGATCTAAAAATATAATCCAATCAGCGCGAAGAAAATTTCAAACAGTTGCAAATAAACATTCTGCTGAACGCAATCAAAATTTAAACAATCCAGGGTTGCCAGACAGAAAATAAATTTAAAAATTCCCTGACTCTTCCAGGTTTCCCAGATGAGAATGGAAAACTTTCCAATAAGATATGTAAATTTTAACATATTTAAAGAGTTGCAAGAAATCTAGCCTATATTAAAAACAACGCAAAAAAGGCTTAATATCATACTAAAATTTTGAGTGCAAATTCGAGCGAATAAAAAATGAAGTATTGGAAATAAGAACGCAGTTACAAAAAAGGGCGATCAAATAAAAATACTGAATAAAATATAAATTTTAATTATTTTATTAAAATCGTTTAAAGTGTGAAGTTTTGAACGTATTTTACTATAAACATCAGATATATTAAAAAATTATAATAATTATTTGGAATAGGAGCAGGAAATTGTGAACAAGTTTCAAAATTCCAGACTTTTTTACATTTTCCCCTGACTTTTCCCAGTTTTTCTGTAGCAATCAACCTTGATAATCGTCATAAAATAAAAACAATGTAAAATTGACTATACAATAGTATCTGAGTCATAAAAGATTTGTAATTATCAAGATCAAGAACACGCGGATGAATATTGTAGAATTTTGATGATGAATTGTATGTAAATATATGAAAGTTCTTCGCCTCAAGGCGTTTCCTATATCGCAGACATGACTCTTTTTTGCACATAATTTTAATTTTATGAATACTCGACTCTACAACTCCTACGCGTTTCATCCCTTCTTATCTCGCATTTAAAATGTTCACATCCTGCATTTGTGGACCAAGCGTTAATCGCGCCATGGACGTGGCGCGTCCTTCGGAAGTCCGCACGTGCCGTTTCTGGCGGCTTCAAGGTCGCGATAATTCGCAAGGGGGAACGCAGAAACACAGGATCCTCTTGTGCACGAGCGACAGCTGGGAAGCAGGCAGTCAGGCATGCGGGGCCCCAAGGTCTCTCCTCCTCAGGGCCCCTATTACACTTCGACACGCATACCCACATACGCACGCACACGGCCATTTACATACGATCCTGTTGCTGGACAAAGAACAAGATGGTACCCCGCTCAACCTTCCGGCAAATTCGCACACGTGCATGTATATAGGTCAAACTACGCAGCGGAACTAGCTCCACTTCCCCGTTCCCGAGTTTAAATAAAAGAGCGCCGCTGCGACCGGGTTATTATAGCTTTTATTTTGTTTTTTTTATATTGGAGTACGTTGAAAGGAACTCAGCGGTGGCGAGGACTGATTCCACTAGTGGCATCAAGTTGTAATACGAACCGTCACGTGTTTGACCTTGTGTTTTTGCTACCAAGTAGAGCGACTACTTAATAGGAGTTTTATTGGTCAAAATTATTTATCGACTACATCTTCGTTTATTAACTCGCACACATTAATTATAGTAACTATTTATTTAACATTTTCTTCAATGGTTCTTTTATGAGTTCGATGGTTCGTTTAGTTTCTCGACTGTTTTTGAGACCTTAGCGTACAGCTTTAACAAATCCGTATCGCAAAAGCGATACCACCAGCTCTTCCTATTCCTCTTGACAAATAGGCGAGGATACGCCTACGTATACGGGGCGGACGCCTAATTTACCATCCGTGATTTTTGCTCGCGCCCCTACAAGAAATGTTCCATCGAAGGGTGAAGCGGAACACAGAAAGAGACTCGTCGATGAATTTATATACACGCGTATATAAGCTCTCTCTGTATGACGTATGGCCGTGATTACCCTGATGTAGATCCGTCCGTCCATTCTGGCCCGATAACGCATCGGGAATGTACAGGTCCTTTTCTTCTCTCTCCTCTCTTTCTCTTTCTTTTTCCATTGGCGAACGCATCGATCATCGTTGCGTCCATGATTTTTCATTCGAAGTTCCTTTACCAGAAAAAAGCCCATCGAGATTGAAAAGCCATTCCGCCGTCTGGGAATGCAAAACGAGGCTTTTTGTCGGATGCAGCAATGGCCGTTGTTATCGTCGGGATTCTTTTCGATGTAAATAATCTGAACAATTAATCTGACATGAAAAAGAACAACATTTATATCAATTTTCCAATCGTAACGTGACTTGCGTGAAACGAATATTATGCTTGTAACAAGTCTAAAAATATAAACTTTTATAACTTTGTGAAAGTAAAAGTTATTTAATGCTCGTGTAAGTAAAAGTAATTTTTAACGGATGCTTTTGTAACTTTCCAGCAGTTAAGAATATTAAAACTATGTAACGAACACTTAGCTTAATTACGGTTGTTAAAAAGATTTACAAGGAATCTTGAGATTCTATACTAGTTTACTTTCTGTCCTCTCGAGTTCCATTATCACTTTATCACACTGCTTTATTATTATGCGTGAGAAAATTATTTCACCATAGCACGCAGATGTTCCTTATATTTTCATACAATGTGCGATGAAATAAAGTCAGAAAGCAGCATCAATCTCCCTCGTAATAAAATAATACAATATACCTACCTGAAGCGCGAAATTCGGATTACGGACGTCCTTTATCAGTGTACAGAAAAAAATGAATTCCTGATTCGCGTATATTTTTATTCTTGAATGTTATTTACTTTCATTTAAGTATAAAATGTTCTCTTCAATTATAAATGTTAACTGGCATCAATAATAAATAGATTCATGCAAAGTATATTTTATTCTTAAAATTGTATTCTTATTTCTAAAATCATTATATGATTCTAAAAACTCAATCGCATTATTTACAAACTATTTATTCTTGGATTAAGAATTACAAATTTGAAAATTCGCCGACAAGCGGCAATAGTAAGTATATATAAGGACCCCTCAGTGATATCAAGATGTCGGAAATGCATGGGTGTAGCGAATGACGATTGATGATGGTTTTGTGAGTAAACTGTTGCATTCGTGGAACGTATCTCTAAATGTGGTTCAATCTTTAAGGGTGGATGAAATATTCAGCTCGTCCTAATGTTTCTGTCAGTTATATTGCAAATGGGGATGCACGAATAGCCGGCCGCTTTTGTCACTACGACGTGACAAAGAGGCGTCTATACACGCGGACGGATTTTCCGCGGTGGATCTGCTATCCACAGTTAAATAAGTGAGATGAGCAATGAATCCGACGCGGCGGATCCGCCTGTATATACAGCTAGCGTTCTGTCATTGCGATGAGATTGACCGTCTATTTGCATCCTTATTTGCAATACGGCTAGCGGAGATTGGTAGAATGGTCTCAGCACTTCACTTGCCTTTGAGCTACATTAGTTGAAGTATTAGTAATCCAAGTTTGATTCAGTTTTTCCTTGGGAACTTGTATCCCGTGCACATTAGGAGGCATGCTCTATAAATGTGACACTTCATTTATAAAGCTATCATCACTTACTGCAGCATTGGTTTCTGTGATCTTGATGTTAATAAAAAACATACTAGGGATTTGAAATTTACAAAAAGTATCATTGAAAAAAAAATAATGTTAATATAAGCATATTTAGTGTTGAACGAGTGCAACTTTATTCTTTTATTGAAATAAAATTTGTTTTACGAATAATTTATTGTTAATCGGAAATTGTTTATTCTTGGCGCTATTCTAATATGCTATTTTTAAACATAAAATATTCTTAGGTTAAAGCATTTATGCATTTCTTTAAGAATTTATTTTTTTTGTATGTGATATCGCGGTCGATTTCTCGGCGGTAATTTAGCGATCGATTTAATTTTATAGATGATTCCTTTTTCTTCGTGATGTCCTCGCTCGTCGCGGAGCCGATCATGATGATACTCGGTATTGGTACACCGGTGAATTGAGGGAGGTTCGACCATCCGGAAGCACGCGCCGATTCGCCTCAAATCGTCCGTGGCCAGAAATTATTGCCCGAAATTATACGTTTCGCGTGCTGGCTACATCAATTCCAACGTGCCGTTTTATGGTACCACGAGGGTCCTGCAATCCCAATCACAACTGTGCCGCTCCTATGTGACGGCTCTCTCGTTCGAACGAACCCTCCAATCTAACACGATCAGACACGTGACTCGATACGTACCTCATGAAAAACGTCTCGTAGAAAATTGAAGCGTCCTTCTTCTCCCTTGTGGTGCGCGCAGCTTGTAGAAAGCTCTCTTGCTTGTTGATGAGACCACCAAACATCTACCTTTGCCGTTTGGAGAAATGCGCATGATTTTCTTCCAACATTCGTTACCAGTTTTCAAATGAAATATAAAGTTTGGCAGGCGTCTATTATTGTCGTTTATTCTAATGTAAGTATATATATTTAAAAATTCATGACTTGATCACCTTAATATCATTGTGCTATTAGGGGCTATCTCGGCGTTATATGCATAAAGAAAGAAGGAAGAAAAGGCAATACAGCACGAATGCGGTAGCAGATATGAAAGAACATGACTTACAGGATGTCTCCCAGTTCCAAGATGGAGAGCCATAAGCCGCTCGTTTCCTTGCGAGAAAGATTCGAGGTGGAATCACCGTCAAAGGCGATGCCGCGGAAGCCGTCGACGTCCCCCCCGAGATTGATGCCCGTAGGCGAATTTAAAAGTGACAGGGTGAAGAATCGAGGATACTTTCGAAACATCGAGGTAACATATTATATATAGGGTGATCCGCATTACGATGAGAGCCTCAGAATATCAGAAGATAGATAAATGTAGGACGGTGTTTAAAATTGAAAATGATTAGAAGAGAAATTTTTCTCCCCCGTGAATAAAAAAAAGCAAATCTGTTATTCGTATTTTTTTTTAATAATATAAAATAATCAAGGACTCTTACAAATTCAATAACAATATAATGAATAAATGGGCAAATAAGAATCGATTTTTTTTTTAAATGTGAATATAAATATTATTAATAAGAGTTAAATACATACATAATAGAATCTAAAAATATTATTACATGTTTCAGCTCTTATATTGAGACATCTTCAGATATTATTCTCCTCTCGCTTTACATTAGTTACCACCATCAAAGAGATAAAAAACATGATGTAATGTGTTCCAATTTATGTTGCGATCTTGATGACTGTTACATGGAAGATGTCCGACACAAACGATTAGATGATCGATTGTTACGTAATTTCATGATGTTCTGATCAAAAAGACAAAATTTATTCACCAATAAATAAATAAATAATTTGATAATTCTTTAGAAAAATTGTCTTTTTTATATTCAGTAAAAAATAAATAAACAACATCATCTCGATGAAACACTCATCATTATGATCGCAGTTATTATTTTGTGGGATGAACACTTTGTCAAAATCATTGTTTAAAAATATATAAAATATGATGACAAAAATGTCAGTCAAATAATAACGATAAATATACTCCACAGTCCATATGAGAAATAAATTAATTTTATGCAAAGAACGAATCTTCCAGAAGTATTATATATTATTTTAACGTTAACGATATGACAAATCGTCACTATCTGAGGAACGATTAATAGATTGACAAAATGATTCAATAAGGACAAAGTCAAATTTTGTTTATAATAGATGTATACGTTTTATGAAGACCTTCGGTGTCTGTTTGCAGATTGTTTTTTTGTTTTTTAAATATTCAACATCAGAAATTAAGCGTTATAATAGATGTATACGTTTTATGAAGATCTTCGGTGTCTGTTTGCAGATTGTTTTTTTGTTTTTTAAATATTCAATATCAGAAATTAAGCGTTTATTGTAACACGATTCTTCATCTGGATGTTATTAGAAACATGTAATAATATTTCTAGATATTTCTATTACGTATTTTACTCTTATTAATAATGTCTAAAGATCACATTTTTAAAAAGTCGACTCTTATGTGCCCGTTTATTATTATATTGTTATTTTTCTTAAATAGCAATGTACCAAGAATTCTATTTTGATAGTTATATGTAGTAGTAGAAAAACTCTCACATTTTCCATTAGCAACTTGATTAAATTGCACATATGAAACAAGCACGTGCAAGTAATTGAATCGCGTGCTGATAAAAAGAAGTGGTTGAATATAACTGGTTATCCAAATTTATTTAAATGAATATTAAGATAATTGAATTTTAAATTGTATATTTTTGTAATATTGTATATTTTGTTCAATACATATTTATTAATAATTTCGAATGAAATTGAATTAACAAAATGTAGTACATTGCCATACAGTTTGTTCATTTAACTTGACATTTGTTTGAACAATGACAAAAGACTACTGGGTTGCTCGCACTCGTTTTTTCAAAGCCTACGATTAGATACACGAATGAAATACACCGGAAGACGCTTAGTTTTACCACGAAATTGAGGCAGCTGGGTCCCATCGACCTGCTTTTTCTCAGATCCCTAAATTCAAGTTTTTCGAGTAATCTATACTTTGCATCCCCTAATTTCTGTTTGTTACCACTGGGCTACAACTCGATCGCCCTAGTAGGATCACCACTATGATATATAGATAACTCATAATTACAAGCCATTCGCGTGCCGACATTTTTATTGGTTTGCCATGGCGCCGTTAGATCATTCGCTAGACACGAATTCTTCGTACATAAAAACAACGCATATTCTCGTGACGAGATACATTTCACGATGCCGTATTCTCGCGTATCGCAGATACGATTTTACCCCTCTCCTACTTGATTTCTTCCGATTAATCTCCTCGTTCGACGAAACCACCTCATTGCCAGGTGAGAGGTAGCTTTCCGTTATATTGGGCGTTTAACCCGAATTGGATTTTAATCGTTTCTTCAAACGCGAGCTTGTCCGGCGGCGAAATACGACCGAATTCGTTCAATTGCTCACTTTCGTGCTTTACGTATTTCGAAGAGAAAAATCTTGCCTGCCGCGTATTATGGAACGTTTTGTCGCGTGTCGTTTCGATTGATCGCTTAAACATTGTAATACACAGAGGGGGAAAGTCAGGTATGAGATCGACAATTGCATAATGCGCAAGCAAGAAATATCAGCGTGACGTGTACTTATATCATTAGCATAATGTATCGTATCTCGCGAATTGCCTCGGCACGAAAACACGTACATCTACGCATGTTGGAAACGCTTATACTACTGTTACAATGTGGAAAGCAATTCATTTTCACGGTATTAATACGATTTTCACGCGATCATGACCCATACGACAACACGAATTGATACGGATGATTAAATACCGGGTGTGTGACCGTTGAAGTCAGATAATTTTTGTTGGCCCGAGGATCCCAGAAGAGAAATTAGCGTAATTGTTCAGTGAGAACCCCGTCAACTGGTGCCGTATATTGGCTCAGCAGGGAAGAAAGCTCTCCCGAAAATACGTATGCAAATGGGGGAGGGTCGCCTTTTTGGGGTTGAGAATTTTTTTAGTTTTTGGCGTTGCCGAACAGATCGGACGCTCTGCCTCCCACCGATCATGATTGACAGTACTGTATGGAACACGCGTGTCGTCCAACCCTACTGTCAAAGGAAGAAACGAGGGGAAGCGAGTTGCCGAGGAGACATAGAGACATGGAGAGTAAGAGAGGGAGAGAAAGAGAAGAGAAGAAGGATAGAGAGAGGGAGGCAGTGCCGGCAATGGCGGATTGTCGAGGGTCCTTCAACGTTGCCACCCCAGTCATTACTTTGGCATTAACGGGGGATGATTCTCTTTCCCTCTTTCGCGGATTCACCGGTTCATCGAGTGCTCGAGAGGGCCCACGAGAGACGGACACGCAGCAGGGGAAGGCGACTCCTCTCTCCGACGAATGTCGTGCAAAGTTAAATCGGCGGATTTACGAGCGTCGTTCTCTTCTACCTATTGCTGCTGATATTTCGTTATTTTGCGTTTCTCTGCCTGCGGGCTTGTTTTTTCACAGTGACTTTAATAACGCGACGGAATTTAATAATGACAGAAAGTTTTGCGAAAAATGCTCGGGGACAAACTCGTATGATTAAAGAAACATATAAAGGAACATTTCCCAAAAATTATAAATTTATTATCGCTACGTTTACGTTCAGAGGGTTTTATTTGTATCAAAAGCAATTCAGATCTCTTCTAAACACATAGTTTATAAAACATATAATTAAAGTTAATTATTAAATTTAATCTTGCTTAATAAGCACTTTCCATTTTCTATCATGTACTGTTTCACGAGAACTGTGAGACTATCGACTTGGGAAGATTTAGCTGTGCATATTGCGCACCGGATTGCCGCAGCTGCTGCGGTTTCCGGGCCTGATGGCCAGAATTGTTGCTAAATTGCGTTCTTCCTTCCATCAAAAATGCACGTGGTAATGCCTATGATTTGCATGTAAAATATATTTTCATTCTCCAAATACTAACGTTCTCAATGCATTATTAATTGTTAACTTTCATCGATGATATTTTTTCCGATAATATCTATTTAGAATTAATAAAAAA
>NW_017259583.1:2097427-2125060 GCF_001594045.1 Atta colombica | reverse complement strand
TGACGAATATTTATTTTTAAAGTTTTATATATTATATTTAAATATTATTTTATATTCTATACAACAAAAATATCTTTTAATGAAATGAGGAAAAAGTATATAAAAAATTAATTAACTCTTGCATTTTATTGGAAAATATCGCTTTGAAATTAAAATGCTAGAATTCTATAAAATAGAATTCTTTTATTTTAAAATTTATCTTTTTAATTTAAATTTTAATTATTATTTACAGTGAGAGCAAAAAGTATTCATACAAGGAAATTTGTTATAAAAAAAGTCTTATTTGTAGAAAATAAACATTAATTAGCAATTGAATACATTCTGTTCTAACATAAACAAACGAGCTTCGCATGTATTCCTGATTTTAGAAGCTAAATTTCTCATCTGTACGAATATTTTTTGAGCATTCAAATACAATTTTTAATTTTCACTTATTTTTCAATTGATATATTTTGTATAATTATTAATACACATCTTTTTGGTATAATTTTAAGAAACATACAGTCTATTTTATTCTTTATGAATAAATTGTTAATTAATTTCAACAAGAAATGATCATCAATTAAACGAATCGACATCAAATTGGTATTGAAATCATCGTATCAATATTGATTCAACAATCAATTCGATGACTCATTTTTCGTTGGATAATATTTATTTTTTAAAAATAAAGTTTTTTTTATTTTCTCTGTACGAATACTTTTTGCACTCACTATATCTTTTTAATCTTTAGAGAATGGGTGTCTTTTTTTAAATTTTACAGCTCTTCCTTGAGTAAGATTTGTTATAATTCATTGTTTTAGTGTTTTCCTTGTCTCAAAATAATGATATTGTTTCAGCGCTACTGGCTTTCCCGTCCTATAAAAGTTAATTATTTAATAAAATTAATTATTTAAATTTTAACTATTAAAATTAATTTTTTATATTCTCATTATATCAGTCTAAAAAACATTCTCATTTTGTGAGTGACATAAATTAAAGACAAAATTATAAAATCCTTCGTCAGTTTTTTTATTGCAATCGTATCGCTCATCAATCTACGCAGTTACAAAAGCTGTTACTCGTGTAATTTTAAACATCGATGGTTTCGATACGTTTAGTTCATTCTCCTTTCACAGAGTCTTCTCATTCTCTCCCGACATGTATGTAACGAAAGGGACACGATTAGTAACGCCATTGCGAAGACGATGGATTATTGACCGGTGCAGTAAAACGCCAGATACGCGCGAATATTTCGCAAGTAGACGTCAAGCAAGATCCTTGGACTCCATTCTGGATATGCGTTTCTGTTCCTTCGGTGTTAGCTGTACGCGGGCTTATAATATTCACAGGTGAAAGGCTGTGAAAATGTCAAATTGCAAACACGATCCGCAATAACTTCCTTGTTTAGCGCTAAATCGATCACGGGCGATCAAGCGTGCATAAATAAAACATTTTGCGATAACCAACGTTGCGTTTGCATCTCATATTGCGAAACTAATCAGTGATTGATCGTCAATCGAACCGATCATGCAATATAAATATTTTAAATTGAATTTGATCGTCAGTTGACATTTATTTTTACTATTTACTAGTATAATTTATATTTTACAATTTTATACTATTTTCTAATAGATACTTGTTTATTTATTTTTTACAAACTCCGTAAAATTAGATAATACATTTTTTAAATATAATTGTTTTTATATATATTAAAGAATAAAAAAGTACATGTAAGAGAATTCACCGAAGAATTCTCTTAGTTTATAAATTGAGTTTATATTAAAAAAGTTTATTTATAATTAAATATAGATAAGTGTATCTTCTAAGTCTGTTTCAGTTTAAAACGAACAATTCTACAATGTGGAAAATAGTAGATATGACACTATATGTGTACATAACAATATATATTTAGATAACATTTATAGATAACAAAGTGTTTTTAAATTGAAGGAGAAATGGAGTCAATAAGTGATGCTATAAATAAGCACTTTTGTAAATTACGATTGCGTAATTATTATTGCGTGAAAAATGAAGTGAATTGCGCAGAAAAATTCTCAGAAGTGACCATATAAATATTACTATTGGCCTTCATCGCAACTTCGTTAACCCACGTTATTCTGCATGTGGTGGTATCCATCTGATTACACAATCATATATCCAAGCGATTTCGTTGATAGTATCGCCTACGCATCAGTCGATAAGAACTATATTATATAAACTCATGCGAGTAGCTGACAATTTGTTTCTCCATGCTTGATGTGAAATACCAATCACGCGAAGATCAAAGATCAATAAGAAGAGATTTCCAGAAATTTTTTTAAATATATCATATGTAATATTAATAAAATTCCAATACACTTAACATTTTCAAAGAACAAATATCTGAGATTAACATTATGGAAAAAAAAAACTTTATCGTGATTAGACTCCCGTTATGAATCTGTTTTGAGTCATTTTGAGGTTTAATACTGTATCGAAAACTTGCAAGAAACGTTGAGCACGTGTGAGGCATAGAATAACATTTACCTGCGTTATATCGCTGATGGCGTTTAATACTGCTGGATCGGTGCAACGTCCGCAGGCGGCCACCAACTAGTTCAAGGAGAAAGAACATTGGCTTCGGAGCCAAGAGTTTTCACGCTCCGTAGCCGTTTATAGCCATCTTGCATACGCTACTGCCACGATAAACTTCTCATTCTTTTTTTTCTTCAACACCGGGTATTACCGTTCCACTGTAATAACACCTTGCTAAAATCAGGCGTTCATTTCGCTGTTTTACGAGATCGTAACATGTGCGACTTTGCGTTTTTTGTTTGGCAAAAACCAAATTGAGATCAGAGACGGGACAGAAACAGGAAGACTAAAATATAGGAGCCTAAAAGATTTTACATCGTCAAGCGTTATTATTTTTCCGACAAAAGGTAGAGACTTGATAGACGGAAGACTTAATTAAGGAACTAGTTTACAGGGCTGCTGTATGCATCGCGCTGATTAACTGTCAATTATTCACCAACGTAGTCGTGGCAGCCGGAGACGCCGTCGAACATGTACACGAATGTGTACCGGTTAGACTGCCAACCAACAACCACCCCTCGGTATGTATCGCCGCAGGTGGAACCACGGAGGAGCGGTCGTGTTTCCCTGGCAACTGGAGAGCCGCACGCTTGGACACTCGGATCTGCAATGCAAAATCGAATTCATAAACCGCGTATGATCGGCTTTAATGGAACGTCAATGCGTCGCGACGTGTAATCGAACACCGTTGGGTGAAAAAAAACTGACTAATCCTCCGTTTCTCGATCATTCGATCCCTTTCGAGGCGACGATCGTCACGTCGACTGAAAACTTCGTCATACATTCTAATCTGTCATTTTATAACGTGTACGAAAAAAAAATTCGACCTTACTATACAATCAATTTAAACAGTCGTACGTTCGTTCTCTCTTCAATTTGATGTTCGTCATTCGATCGCAAAGGGACGAGACGAGATTACCGTCGTGAACGACGGTAACGGATACACGATGGTGCGCACGTAGCGCCGTGGGAGGAATCCTCCGTGCTCGCGTGTTTCCGTGGTAACCATAAACAGGGGCCCTGAAATTTTATTGGCGACCACTGTTGTGTCATAGGCAGGTGGATCACCCCTTTTACGATCCGCATGTGGATATACACCAAGGTTTCTCGCTATAGTCCTCGCAGCCTACCCTTTATCCGACCCTCTCATCTCTTCAGCTTTCGTCACGGGCGTGCTCACATTTAGCTATTGGCCTCGATTAATTTCCAATGGACGCTCGTAAAGCGTTTTACTGGCTATCGTACGTGCCGATACATTCTGCGAAAAGATACATTCGTAGGCCGCATTTCCGCCGTGATACGGTCGCAGATCTCGGAGAGAACTTCCTCGTTTTCTCGGATAGAAATGACCGCAATCTCCGTAATGGAGAGGAATTCGTCGGCATCCGAAACGTCCTACGCTAGTAAATTGTCTCGTAAGACCGTTTGTTGTGTTCGCTCTTTTTTTTTTTTTTTTTTTTAGAGAATAGAACGATCGGAGATTCATAAACTTTTCATCTCTTTTGAGTACGCTTTGTTTATATCGCTGTTATGATTGTAACTTTTGTCTCATTCTATTTATCTTACTGAATGACTTATTTATACTGAAATGAGATTGCACGAAAGAATAAAAACAATCATAAAATTAATTTCAGATTTGTATTATAAAAGTTTTCGATTAATTTATGAGTTGATTTTTCTTTTATTTTTCTTCCTTCCTTTCAATTAATCATACTTTAAATTTTTCATCGGACATTCTTTGGAAAAGAATCTGTCTTATAGTTCCTGTTGGTTTTGGCGGAGTAGGAAGAGTGCATTTATCGCCGGATGTACTTACAGCTTTGAAATTCTTGCATGGAATAAATAGTTAGAGTTTCTCACAATAGAGAGACAATCCAATGTATGACGCATCGATATTCATAGAACATTATATAATATTGGCGTTTTCGCGATAAAGATAAGGCACACAGAGTGATAAACTATCACAAAACTGGTGAATTTGAAAATCGCCGACAATTCAGAAATAATAGAATGAAATAGTAGAGAAAAACACGAATAGAAAGTATAGAGCAGATAATATTAGAAGATAATATTATAAAAATAGGAAGTACAGAGCAGATAATATTAGAAGATAATATTAGAAGATAATATTATAAAATAATGAAAACTTTTGATGCAAAGTTATGATAATTCTTCATCATAAATAATATGAATCAATGTCTGTGATGTATATCATGCAATACATCGTTTTATAAGTGGAAACGTTTTCTCCTTTTTTTTTCTCTGATTTTCTGTCTCTTTATTTTTCTATCTCATTATCTCTATTTGTTTTGTAATCCTTTCTTTATACGGCGCTAATATTTTTATAATTTTTTATATACACAGAAAAATTTTTTCTTAAAATTTACCTTGAAAATATGATAGTTGTAAGACAACATTGCGCTTCGAAGAATTTTGTGTAAATCTCTTTCATTCATTAATAAAACTACAATAAAATATAAAATAAGTTTGATTAATTTTACTAAAGTGCATGGTAAAAATCTTTAAAATATTATATTGTACCACAACTACACTATATTTTCAGAGTAAAATTTAAGATAAAATTCATACTTGCACCTGTGTAACTACATTTCTTATCAATGATTAAATGAATCAAAGCACTTTAAAGGATATACTCTTTTCTTTGTATATAAATCAGAAACGCACTATCTAATAACTGTGCCTTTTTTTCTACGAATCTCTGTTCTTGAGAGAGAGCTTGAAGCAATCGGGGCGAGAGCCACGACAGGAGTATAAGAAAAGAGCATGAGAATGGCGAAATTCACGGTTGATTTATATATATGTGGCGAACGGGCCGTATTTTAATTGCTATATAAATTTCTGGGCGTGAATATCCACGATCGTAGTCACGGTCCAATTTCATTATGGAATTTAATGCGCGGTGTGTTAATGTGCGGTATCTACCCAACAATTCGTCGTTTTCGCTTATTTTTAGCTTAGCTATTCTTGAATAACATTGCAAAACAGGTTTCAGGACATGCAAAATTGCTAGACTAGATAATATATGTGCCATAATAAGCACGATAGTGCTATAAGTTTTAGAGCTAAGCTTAAATACTGTACTTTATACATTATAACTTACGATGCAAATTTTAACTGTTAAGAGAGAGAGAGAGAGAGAGAGAGAGAGAGAGAGAGAGAGAGAAACGAATATCATTTTTAGTTTAGTTATTTTTGTTGAATAAATTGCCGTTAAATTTAAGTCTCAAATAATAAATATTTGTAGTCTAGTATTTTTTGATAGATAAAAATTTTTTTGACATTTTTAATTACATAATTCTATCTAATTAAATTTTGTCAGCATTTGTCGATAAATATAATATCTCATTAATATGTTTCTATTAATAATTTGTCAAGTTCCACATTTAAGAATTAATGGCGTTTATTATGTAATTAGTATTCCTACCGATTGGTTTGCCACTTCACATTGGTGCTTTCCTGGTCGTCTCTGTTAAGGCGTAATTATTTTGCCGTGATGTTCTCCAATCAAATACAAGACAATTATGACAGGCAAACACAATAATTAATGTAAGGAAATTGTGCTTTGCGACACAATTAGTCCTTTAATGGCATAATTTCTATTTTTGCTATCTAATCCTTCGATAGAAATTAACAGAAATGAAATTTTAAATTATATAAATGCTAAATTTAAATTTAATAAAAATATTTATGTCATGTTTACCTCACATTCCATGTCAAATGTTAAAAACTGCACGACGTTTGCGTGTTTCTGATTATTTACTTTGTTATATATCATTTTTAATATTTCCGTAATTTTATCTTGAGATTGAAAATCGATGATTTAATTTAATGATTTTAAAATATATTATCTTGTTTTTAATATATGTTGTAGATAATTTTGTCGTAATTCTTGTTACAATCTGTATACACATGAAACTTTCCATTGATCAGATATCCTGTTAGCCAGCTGTTATCTTTTTAACGAAATGTGAGAATACAGATTGCGCTTATGTGATATTCTGAATATTCTTGAAATTATTGATTTTTGGGTTCATATATGGTACGTCGGGACAATCATCTCTTCCCAGACGATTGTCTGGGTATAAGACACACGATCAAATCGCGGAGATTTGTGAATTCCATTATGAAACTTTTCGATTTACGTAAATTCTGATCCACGGTAGACCTCGATTGGGTTGCAATACTCGGAATAGATTAAATCTTCGTGGAGAAATGGGACTATCGGATGCAATGAATCAAGTCCCCCAGGCTTTTCATCTTGGAAAAAACGCGTCTTTTTATCTTTAAATCATTTTCCCATGTTATACATCAATGGGAATTAAAATTTCATTCGAACTTGTAATTTCATTTAATATTTGTGTTTCATTTGTGATTGTGTTTCATCTGCATGAGCTGAGATAAAAGAGATAATCATGGTATTTTATTTTTTCTGTATACATGCAATTTTTTGCTCAAAATTAACAGAGACTGTGCAAACGTTGCGTAGTATAAAAATGAAATATGATATTGCAATTTAAAAGTCATTCATTTCAAGTCATAAATACATATAATATTATATATTGCAATGGCAGGTAATAACTAACATTTCTCAACTTTTATAAGATTTCTCACTTTTTGTCACATAAGTTATTATATATTATCAATTATATTTTAAAAACTATAAAACATAATTAAATAAAAATGTGATTATTGTATTTTTTTTCAAGTCTTATACAGTTGATGAAAATAATTGATTCTATAAGTTAGTGAATGGCTTGGAAATTATCTTCCTCTCGCAGCAAATCTTCTATATTAAAGCCTCATTCGCATATCCCCGGCGAGTTGTACGCCGACAACAGACCAGCTATGCGAAACGTTTTCCCTTCATTCTCATCTCGAACGTCGTATTGTCTCTGCCCGGTCGACATTCGGCTTTATCGGTCCGGCATATTGAATCGACCAACCGGAAACGCGGTAGCCGAATATGCTTCGAATTTCCTCTTCTCTCCCTTCATTCTTGTTGATCACCCACCATCGTATGCTTCCCTCTAAAACTGACGATTCAGATCTCTCCGAGGGTTCTCGACTACGATTTGAGACGTTAGCAATGGGACGATGGCCACGTACGTCGTTCATGGTATTTGCCGAATGTCAAATATCTGCTCTGAAGGAATGAACTGGATATTGCGCCATTCTTCATCATATGTCAGATGTTTGTTCTCTTCGGGATAGCGAAACATGCAATATTCCTTAAAGAAAATAATTGTATATTATTGTATCATGTTGTGGCATAACATGATTCAGTATAACTGATACAGCTTCCAAAGCAAGATTCATTGACGTTAATCCTATAATGCTATTAAGTATAGTATTGCTATTGATATGTAAATTTCACGTATAAGAAAATAGGCCATTCTTAATTAATGTAATATACATTTTTTATACCTTTTACATTTTTAATGACAACATATTTATAAGATCTTTATAAACACAAATAACCTAATTATTAATTTAAAAGAAAAGAAAGAATAAAAACGATCAACTTTGATTTAGAAATGATATGAAATATGTAGTTCAATTTTGTGTGTGTGTGTGTGTGTGTGTGTGTGTGTGTGGTGTGTGTGTGTGCGTGTGTGCGTGCGTCTTCATATACTTAAATAAAACTTAAATATAACGCAAAATTAAAAAAATTAAAACTTGTCACATTGCTCTATGTTATAATATTGGATCATAATAAAGGCCAGAATTTTTAAAAGCTTGTCACTGCTTGTCCTATATAGGTTTTAGCATATATATATATAGGTTTTAGATGGATCTCTTGATCATTGAAGTGATAGCTTAGCGTTTAATGATCTCACTTACCTGTACATAAGATTTATATTATTGACAAATAAAATTTGTAATGCGTAAAATTTATATTCTAGAATTAGCGTGAGCTTTATTTATTATCTCTGTGATGATCATTGATAATTTTTGAAAAGTCATTCAATTTTTTGAAAAGTTATTGAAAAAGTTATTATTTGAAAAGTTATTCCATTGTTCATATTCTATTACACCTATGTCTTTTCTCAGTGCTACTGCAAAACTGATTGTGAATCAGTCTCTCAATATTAAAAATCAATTCGTAGATTAGATTATTTACTAACACATTAGCACGACATTAGTTAATTCACGAAATTCTCTGCCTGTGAATCACATAATAATGCGCTGCTTAATTCCATTAATGACAAATTGCTTTACGGAATTCAGTTTTCTGAACTGTCGGTTGAGGAATAGAGGATCATGACGAGGGTATAAGATACCTAATAAGATATTAACTACGTCTTTAATTAATAAAGACAATCGGTCATGCGACTAATCCGATTTTAGGATTGGAACTTATATTAAATTAAAGGATGTGACATTGTCCCATTACGATTATATTTTTTTATTAATTTTTTATTGCTACTAATGCATTAAATGTCTTTAATTTGACTTTTAATCTTCATTTATTATTTCTATTTACTTTTTATTTTGAAAATAATAAGAATGTTAAAATGACTTATAAAGTCGCATTCCTTTGCAAATATTATATGCTTGCCACGCTTTCTGCATAATACGATTAATATTAAATTGTTATCATTATCATACATACAAGTATGTAAACTGTGCATAATTAAATTTGCGATTATCGCATCAGATGAGATGAGAAAAATATATTAACAATTTCAACAATACATAAACATAAAAAAATAAAGCTTTTTTAAATGGAACAGTATTTTAATTGATATCAAAATCTTATTCTATGCAATGCATTAATATCTAAAATATGCGATTATTCTTCAGATATATATCGTTCGTATAACTTTTGTGATATTGTTACGTAAAGCATATTATCACGATATCAATAATGAAATGTAATTTTTGTATCGCTTTTCATGAGTCACGTTTTTTAGAAACATTTTATAATATGGCGAATGTATCGCCGCTACCACAGCTGCAATCCAAGTAAAACGACATTTTAAGTGAAAGTATTCGGAGAAGATAGCATGTACGTGACATATTGTAAAAATTTAATTCCGCGCAAAGCTGTTTGAACGCTAAAAAAAGAAAAACACACGAATTGTATCGCGGACGGCAGACTAAGAGATTAACATCTGCTAAGAAATTTAAATGATATATAATTAGATTACTTTAGAAATTATAGTGCCTCACAGCATATTATTTTTTTGTTGTAGTATTGATACGAGCTTGACCATTCGAATGTAGACACAAACAGCATATGCTATTTGTAAGTTGATTTGATAAGAAGAGAAAATGGCGTCAATTTTAAATGAAAATGGCGTCAATTTTAATGAAATTGTTTCAAGCAACCGAGAGATAAACAGATTCTTAGGAGACGGGTCACATGACTGCTCGCGGAACAAGGCACACTGAGAGAAATAATTTTGGAACAAATCAAGGAAAGAAAATGTGATATTTGTTTAAAAAACGATTAATTTGTTGGCAACAATGGCAAATTAATTCGTCAATGTAATAAATAATCAATAGTATTGCTAGCAAATAAGAGCCTCATATATATATATATATATATATATATCAAGAACATAGACGATTGCAAAATCTCAAATCGTAAAAAATTGATTCTAGTCAAGTATTCTCCCTATATTAGACGTTCTTGATCGGTTTCCTACGACTTAAGACTCCACAATCATCTACAAATTCTATATAAACGAATCTAAAGATTATCTAATAGATGGATTAGATTCTATATAGTTTGCTTCTATTACTAATAATTGGTTGATATAGCAGACTAGCAGCAATCACAACAAAATTTGTCACATATTTATCGATTACCGATTAAAGATACTGGTGATTTGTTAAATTAATAAAATCCTTTCTATCAATGCAGAACGTTGGTTTTTCGAATCGTGCGAATGCAAAATCACACTAATAACAAAATAAAGATAGATCACCCAACGGAAGTTTCATTTCTATTCTTTGACCATCTGATCTTTGTACAAGCGGCAATAAAACACTAATATACGTCATTCACTATTGTTGTTTCTTGGAAATTATCTCAATGCGGCAAAAACGTATTAACCTAGATTATAGAGTTTTAGTTATCTAGAAGGCACTTATCTCATACGTTATTCCGTTATCTTTGCTTTGTAGGAATTGCAAATATAGAAATACAATACATTTCTGTAAATTTATGAGAAATATTAAAATTAAATATCGAAATCATCGATATTAAATATAATCTGATAATATCTGACTAGAAATAACAAAACATCTCTTTTCGAATATTATTATAATCTGATTCTTTTTATTAATTTTTTTTAATTATTAAGAACATATTAACTTAATAATTTTTTTATTTAATATAATAACAGAAAGAGATGTATATAAACTTTCATATTGCTACATGTCATGAATACATAGACTAAAAATGTTTTGCTATTATATAAGAAAACAGATTATAATTCTTGATAATATTTTATTCGGTGCAGGATGTGTGTGATAATTATAACTAAAATGACCGGAAGCCTTATAATTATCAAAAATATAATCTACATCTATCTTTTCTATGTTCTCGTTATTATCTCGTTATTGTCTACTTAAATGTTTCGTTCACAGATTTCTTATCAAATATAAGATTTAATTTTTTAAAAGATACAAATGTACATTAAAAGGTACATTTAAAAATACATCTTTTTTTATCTTTTCCGAGATGAGTATTAATATTATGCAGAATTATTATCGAATAATTATCTGATATACATGTATATACGTAGAATTATTACAGTATATATTTATATTCTCCATAAGAGAAAATTATTTATGATTTCTTTATTGAGAATTATGAAAAAGTTGTCATTTATCTTTACTATTTAGTTTCCTATTTATTTCTTTTCTCATGTATATATTATTTTTGTTTTTTAAATTTAAAGTGTATAATTGTTACATGTTTATGTATTAATAAAATTCGTAGTCATGGATACATGTAGGATTCTAGATAAAGTTTTTTATGTTTTCAATTTTTTTATTAAAAACATGAAACTCAATTTAGCTTTACAAAATTAAACAATTCAGTACACTTATTTAATACACTACAATTGTTCAGATTAATGAGTATAATTACAGATTTGTATAACAATCTAATTTGTGAAAAAGTTTTTAATGCTTATTAAATTTATATATCATTTTATGTGATGCGAAACATACTCGTCGGAAAATCATATTTTCTGAATGATTAACAAAAGTGCATAGGTATACACTTGTCTTCTGCATTTCTTACATATCCGTCCATGCATTCGCATCCAGCAACACATGCCTATAAAACAAAATAAAACAAATAGTAATAAGTATAATCTTCTTATGAACTTTCCTAAATTCAATAACAAAAAAAATTCCAGAAAATCAGGGCGAAGGATCAGCGTGATAGTTAGTACGCAAATGTAATTTTAGAACTTTATTCCAAAAAATATCTAGTATGTTTCGGTTCACTTTGGAACCATCCTCAGCAATAAAATCTCAAAATATACCTTCTTTCATGTCAAGAAAAAAAATCACTATCTATATATATTTACAATAGAAGTTATAAATTGTCCAAGTATGATTTTTAATCCAAAGTAAACCGAAACGTATTAAATATTTTTTGGAATAAAGTTCTAAGATTACATTTGTCTATTAACTTGTCTATTAACCATGCTGACTCTCATTCGCCCTGGTTTTTTGGATTTTTTGTTGTTAAAATAAAACGAATATAAATATATCAAAGAATTCATTTAAACAAGATTATTTTAAAGTTTCAAGTTATAAATAGTATAATATAGTTATAAATAGTATAATATAGTTATAAATTCTATTTACTAAAAAATTTATACATAATTTAAACTAAACTTTTTATTTATAAAAATTCAACATAAAAAAATTTTATAAAATATTAACAAGATTATTTAACAAATTTTTTAATATACGTTTTTCTTTAGAGAATGCAATACTAACCAGGACACAGATTTCTGGTGTTGGATTTTGACAGGTGGGTTGACATGATGAACCACAGCTATTGAAATATTCGTTTTGACCGCAATTAGGCGCAGCACCTACAAACATAGTTGAAGGTTAATTATATGTTCTTAATAAAGATTCTTAAAAATATTGTTATTATGTAAAATATTTTTAATTCCTTTCTTTACTTCATAAACATATCTTCTGCAACAAGTTCTGTAAAGCTGTTATCAAGTGATATATACTTGTTATCAATAGAAAACTTATTCTACGTTTACAATGTACATAATTCTATCCGTTAATAATCGGTTAATCGATCAAGTAGTAGGTTATCTTGTAAGATTCGTTCTTTTTCTTTAGATTTTATATTATAAATAAATTTTCCAATTTTTTTTTTCGATAAATGTAAATTATAATTTCTTGAATAAACGATTAAAAAATTCCTTTTTAAATAAAAGAAATGAAGTTAGAGACTATGATCTCATTTTAACGTCATTGTAACTTTATCTGGATCTTTATTTGACAGATTCGATTATTTATGATCTTGCGCATTAATCTAATGTTTGTACAATCTTATTAATTATAAATTATGATAGTATCAAAATAAAATCAATCGTAGTAAAATTAAATAATGAGTAAATTGAGTAATTAGAAATCGGCGCTATAAGTGGTTTCATCAGTCAATGAAACACCACTTTGAAATTTATTCGCTGAAGAAGGTTAAAATCTAGCCGAAACATACGTTATTGAATTGTAGAAATATATTATTAGATTATAACAATTTTAATCATTTAAACGTACCACTTATAACGCCGATTCCTAATTGCCCAACTTACTCATTATTTAATTATTATTGTCATAAGGAATCCTACTTTTGTAATTATAATTGTAATAAAACTTCTATTTAATAATTTTGATTATTATTATGTTAAACTTACTGATAGTGGCAACTGCCACAATGAGCAAGAAGAAAAAAACTACGGCACGGACCATGGCTGTCTTCGAATTCGTGTTGCTTGCACTCGTACAACTTGAACTAGACTGATGATAGCTCTCCGTTCCACTAAACTTATATATATATGTATATATATATATATATATATATATATATATATATATATATATATACGATAATGGGTGGCCTTCGACCGCGACACGTCTCTCCCGAGATAGATATTTTTTGGACATATTTCCTTCTTTCTCTCAATGGGCTCTCATCTCACAATCAGTTTTATACGTGACTACTGGCTCAGAAGTTCGGTCCGTTATCAAAACGTGCGATATGAATTTTAAACTGTTGTTTTGAATCGTTGAATTTTAAAATGTTAAACTGTACCTATTAGTAAGTTCGTAATTCAACCAATTTAAAAGTCTTAGATTTATAAAACCAAATGTTGTTAATCTAAGGTAATATTAATTAATCGATAATAATTTCTTCACGATATGATAAGAAGGAATATGATAAAAAATTTCATTTTTACCTCCAACGTAATTTTCAACGTAATTTTTAATCGCATTTACAAACGTCTATGATTAAGTCAATTATTATTTGTAATTATGAACTTTTAACTATTAATTATTTATTAATGATTGTCAATTCTCTTTAGTTTGAAAAGTGCACGTTTAGACATAAAAAAAGACATTTTGTGAATATCAAAATATTAAGTAAATATTTAAATTTAAATATCAGTTAATTTAATAATCAATAGAAATGTAACATATACAAAACAATTTCATTTATTTTGTGTTTGAAAAATAAGATAAAGCATTCTCATGTATATATGTACATGTCTTTGAGTAACTCCTACTATTTAAATTTAGCATTTGCTCTCATTACATATATCTTGTTTTTAAAAAACGTAATGTCATTATATGAAGATTTACATGTCTTTTCATATCAACTTTTCAGTTGTTAGATAAGTGGCGTTATATTTATTACGTTAAGAATATCACTTGAATTATATTATTTGTATAACAGATTTTTTTTAGCTTATATAACAGTTTTTTATGGGAAGTACATGCATACTTGGCGCCTTTTTTTACTTTTTTTTTTAAATATCTATTACGTTAAGAATAAATGAAACGTAAAGTATCATAACATATATATATTTCATAACATTGCACTCAGTGTGTTAAGTGTTTTTTTTTATTATAATAATTTACAAATATTTATTTTAAATAGTAAAATAAATTTCCCTAAAATCAACAACACATGTAATAAATAAAGATAAGATAAGAAATTTACTCATCGCTTTTATAATGATCTCAATAATAACTGATTATTTATATAAGTCAGATTATTTTTAATTGAAGTAATCTATAATTGAATATATTGCATCAATATTGCAGTATTGTCATTTATATTATAAGTAAATTAATAAATTAATAATACATTTTTATAAACGACAGATGTTCCCATAATCTAAAAATAAGACACATACTTTCTCATGTTTCTATATTAAAGGTTTTTAATATATTTTTTTTTACAGTTTAATACTTATCATATTTTTATTTTAATATTATATAATAATAGATAATTATAAAATGGTGACTTTTTATCAGGCAATATATGATTGATTTATTTCACATTATGAGATAAAATATAAAGACAGAATTTTCATATTTTTCCTATATAAGTATAATTAAAATTTGAATATAACAAATACGTAATGTACATATAGTATATATACTCAATCATTGAAAGGCACGTTTCATCACATCCATCATTTGATAATTATTTCCTTTCATAATATTAATTTTAAGAACTTATTGTTGATCTTCACTAAATAATTAATGTCTTCTGCTTGTGCGCATACGTATGTGAATAATATTATTTTTCGCATTTGTAAATGTATTCTTCATGTAGATAAATATGATTGCATACAGGATAACACATCAAAATTAATTTTCTTTAATTTTACATGTTTGCATAAAAATTGATTCTTGCACATTTATATGTATAAAGAAAAAATTATTCTAAACAATAATACATTTTATGTATAATAACTATGCAGATAACTAATTATATTACTGCATTTGTATGCGGCATCTCTCTTAACATGTATGTTCAATATTTGCTAATATCTTATTCCGTGAAACCTGTCCATGAAATTTTTTTTTTTTACTATTTAAACAGCATTGACGTACGAATCTTCGTACGTCCACTTCTTAGAAATCTGACAAGAAGTGAAAAAAATAAATGTCATCTTCTACGTCATTTTTTCCTTTACTCTTCAAATAAAAAAAATCATTCTAAAACTTATATTATAAAATTTTCCTATAATCTATCTACAAATAAGCTTTATAAAGTTGAAATAAATGATTGATTCTTTAACATTTTTTTATTTACTATTTTGCGAAAATGCTTAACTTTCGTAAATTCATTAGTGCAAAATATTATTACAAAAAAGTGAAAGTAAAAATTAAGTATTGTGAGTATTCTCACAAAAAGTTTTATCATATTGACTTCTCGCATTTTTCTCGTTTTTATACTGAATGCATAAAAATATTTTTATTCGAGACTGGTTTACAGAGTTTATTGTTTGTATTGACTTAATATAACATTTACATAATATTATTAATTATCTGTAAAAAAACAATTTATTGTGTTTTTTTGTTGTAAAGAAAATTTATAAGATACATGCATGCAATTTAATTATTTGCTATTTATATTTAAAAAATATATTTAAAAAAATTATTATCATGCAATTTTTATTTTTAATTATTTTAAATTTACATAAAAATATAGATATCTAATATTAATAGAGAGATAAATATTTATAATAAAATCTTAATTTGTTATTTGTTTATTATTAATTAGTAATTATACAAACAACAATAATTATGTCGTACATCTAATGTGTAATGCTACATGTTAATACTTATTGGCATATCGATTTGTAGTTAAAAATGTTTAGTAAAAATCTCATTGGCATTAAACAGAAGTTGTCAACTCTTTAGTAAGTATATACAATTGATACAATTAATTTCTAACATTGTGAAGGGTGCACACATTCTCCTGAGGAATTTAGCACATATCCACTTCTACACTGGCATCCTATCACGCATTGCTAAAAAAAGAATAGTATTGTAAAATATCGAAAATCTTATTGCAATGTAGATATATGATTAGGATATTATAATATTCTACAATTAATCGCTTGAAAAGAAGTAAAACTTTCAATGGAATTAGCGTATTTAGTACAATTAAATAATACATACTAATGTGCAAATTTGATTGGATGGCGAATTACAAGATGGTGGACATGCCGATCCACAAGAGTTCCACACTTGATTTCTCCCGCACTGCGGTTGTGCGATAATTGTGCCTGTGCATACAGTATTACATAAGTCAAGTTCAATTATAACATTAAAGTTTTAATGTATTTAGTACAATTAAAAAAGGGAAATAAAATACAAAAATTGTTTATGAAAGCTCGAATTAGTTGTGGACTAAAGAAACTCAATGAATTTATGCGAAAAACTTACTGCAAAGCATTCCAATCATCACAAACAATACGAAACTAACGCGAGACATGATTAACTTAAATTCTTACACTTTATTTCATGAACTGATCTTACCGGCAAAACATACTGCGCTTTTATACTCACCTCTTTATTAGCAGACCTTGTCAGCAGTTTGTTTTAAAAAATAATATCTATTGTCTCTCTTTAATTCTACTGCGTCAGCACAGATCTTGCGGTTATGCATACATATAAAAACTACATTCATTATCATTAACAACTTTATTCAGAATTTCAACATAGTGTGAGAAAATTAATAGAACTTCTTCTTGATAGCATATAATTACTTTTTATTGCAATATGAAAAGAATGATTTCACTATATGATCTAAAAATTTAGCTAGATATAGATCCGAAAATAATTTTATTAGATTATCACAATTACATAAGAATTTCGAGTATGAAGAGCAATGCTGCAAAAAATTTTGACATTCTAGCAATTAGTTTGAATGTTCTATATAATTATTTTTTGGCCAACAAAATTATTTAGATGTATCTAATTAAATTTTTATATCCTATACCCTACAAAATCATCTTTTTTATGTACGTTCTTATCTTTATTTTACCTTTTTTTATAGTTTCCAAGTGCAATTGGAAAATTGTTTTACAATTAGATTCATTAGTGCATGAGTTTCAGAAATTATTAACTGAAAAAAATATTTGCAATCTCTGTGTAAATCTCTGTATAAATCTGCTATCTACTTTAACACTCAGATCTGCAGTAATTCATTAAATACGTCATTTGTAATAATTTTTTATTTCCCGGTATTCCCCATTTGATATATTGCCTTTGAGATTACGTGTTTTTTTTCTATTTATTATATGCTAATTAAACGATTAAAAAGTTGGTTAGAAAAAGATCTTATCATCGTTAGATACATCATCGTTAACTTTTAAAACAGCGAATTAAATTGCTGATATTCAGCAATTAGAATCGAGACGATACAGGCAGGACACAATTCTTGTTCAATCAATCGGGAAATTTCGGACTTGCAAAACGTATATGTTGTGTCCACTTTGTCGGTGTAAGCTCGACGACCGCTCCCCGAATACGCTTTTACCCTAAATGCTATTTCGCCATCGGCGAGATGGCCCAAGTGAATCAGTCTGACCTTTTTGCTCCTCCCTTCATTCTCCTGGCACATAGTTTTTTTATTTCGCGTAAAGAACGCACAGATTCGAGTATTCAGCGATTCAAACCGAATTTATTAGAATGGAAAATTAAATTATTTGTTTGTGTTTAACAAATAGAAACGGCTCATACACAACTAAAGTAATTAGCTGTAAAGAACATAGCTTACACTGGATGTCAATGTGAAAAACATTAGTTTTAAAAAAAATAATGCCTTCAATAATAAAATAAAATAAACAATAATAAAATAAAATGTTAAACGTTTCGATCTTTCATTAACATTTCGTGACACATCATATAAAAATTAAAATTGTGATCTAATCGCTCACGCTCTCTCGTAATGCAAGTTGATGGTCTATTACAATTATATGCAATCCGTAATTAGTTAATGCAATCTTGTGATTTTTTTTAAATGTGAATTTTTCAAATGTTAATTATTAGAGGAGATGATGTGGTATTACCACTCCTTATTTACATTTTATACAATAATTTGATTAATAATCAAAATTTAAAACGTAATAATTCCTCAAAATGTTGTTCAATCAATTCTAAACTCATAGTTATGGAATATTTATTACATAGGACATTTTATAAAAATGTGGCGACACTGCATTAATAACTTGAAAAGAAACAAGGATGGTAATGTGGCCTCCTACAAAAAAATAAATTTAAAAAATTAGTTTTGTTTAAAAAAAAGCAGTATTTGGTTACAAAATTAACATAAAAGCAAAACATGAATCAGAATGTATGCAAATAAATGTATATATGTATATATAATTTGTTCTGTATATACGCGGGTCGTTTGAAACATGAAGATGGCATTACGTCAAAACCATTCTAGTACTACAATCATACATTTTGCAAGGTACCTTTAAAAATTGTAGCCATTGTGACGCTCTGTTATGTTTGAGTCAGTCGATGTCAGTGTTTTTGTAAAAATAGAAACAATTGAATATCGATGATTGCCAAAAATTTACGAATTGCGGTTTGAATTAACTACCCACTGTATCTTCACAGATCTGATCTCCAATGACTTTTTTCTAGGCTCAAAGAACACAGATTTTAGGCTCGGAGAACACAGATTTTCATAAAACGAAAACATTTACATCGACTGGTACAAATAACTCTCAACAACTGAGCGTCCGAAATGGCTACAATTTCCACAAGTATATCTTGTAAAACACGTATAATTATAGTATCAAAATGATTTTAATGAGTAATGCTATTTTCATGTTGAGTTCCTCAAAACTTTTCAAACGACCTTCGTATTAGTTGCTCAGTACTAAAAATCTCAGTATTAAAAATAGTGCAAATAATATAAACTATACATTAACAGCAGAATTATCGATTATCAATTATTTTGATATGAAAATCTAAAAAAAAAGAGGCCATGAGTAATCAATATACATAGGACCACATTATCAAAATGCTATTCTATTGTTTAAATGCATAACTCAAAATATACAGTCAAATAAAATGTTAAATAGCAAATAATACTTATGAAAAAAAAATATATATATATATATATATTCGTGTGATAATACACTTATTAAGAAAAATTTAAATAAAGGAAGTAGTGTAATTAAATGCTAAAATGTACCTTAGACACGTTTCGAAATACTTGAAAATAAAAACGTTAGACTAAGTGTATATGACTATTGGTATAGGTATTATTATATTAGTATAGGTTATGATATATGTAATGTAACGGCGAGCTACTAAACAAATAATTCTATAAATAATCATTTCGTTATATACAATAGTGGACATATTAAAGGAAACAGTATCTGTAAATCACCACCTTCTCCTCTATAAATGTGATTTTTTTCAAATTTGAATTATTTTATGTAAAACTCATTCGGAACATTATTTTCTTTCTTAAATTAAAACAATTAGAATAATTTATTTCAAGATAATGCATTTACCCATAAGATCATAAAATATAGTTTTATCTGCGATGTCGACAAAATTTAGTCTATCGATTTATTTACATTGCTATCTGCGATATAAATAACTTCTTTATTCGCATTAAACACGCATGACTCTTCCTTATCTTTATTCTAAGAGGCGAGAACTGTAGTTGTGTGTGTGATTATCAACTCATCTTTCCAGTATCAAGGATTTGAAGATGCGCTAGACGAATGCACGAACGAAAACTGCTTTCGCATAACGGGAGGCCGACGATTTAATTACTTGGAAAACTCGGCATGTAATTGTCCCACGTACTATTCCCATTGTCTCGGTTGTCCTATTCAGCATTTCACCACCCGGCTCTGACAGCGGAAAACTCGATCGAGAATTCTCGAGTCTCCCCTCGTTCGCCTGCCTTCGCTTTCCCGGTCAATCTTCGTACTTTCTCTCACCCTATCTCTCGTTCTCGTTACGCTGCTTTCAGCCGTCCAGCCTTTGTATTGAGCAGCAAGTAGACGATAACTATTGTGACTTTGTCCCACTGACCCTATCGCGACTTTACTGACCGCCATCCGACACGTGATATGCACAAATATCTGGAGTATTCTTACTCAACTTTCTCCGCAATTTATATTGATTTTTTATTAAACATAATTTGGGCGCGTGAAACAAATCCAAATAATATATACAAAAATATAATTACTAAAGAACTGTCAAAATATTTATATGAAAAGATGAAAAGAAAAGATTGAAGTTCAATGATCAAATATAAATGTGAAAAAGAGATACCACATAATATTAGAGAGAAGATGGACTATGTAGAGAAGTTATATAGGAATTATTAATAATTACTTTTTATGTTTTAGGATGTATCGTCTGCGTTAATAATATTAAATATATAGTAAGTCATAACAAGTCATTTACAAATTTTATTATTGTATTTTATTGTTATGTTTCATTTTCTCATGTTATAAAATCTTGTTTATTTATTATTCAACAGCACATGATACTATAAAATGCCTTTATATAATTTTTGTCAATTAATAAATGTTATATAAGTAAAAAACAAACAAATAAACATTGTATAGGAAATATGTAAAAGCATTAAATTATATAACGCAATACACGTATAATGAAGATAAAATATTCTCTTAAATATAAATTAAATATAAAATTTCATTTGCAAATATAAACTATGTTATATATACATGTTATATATGTATAACGTAACAAACAATGTAACGCATATATAATTTTCCAGTAAAAATAATTAATAGCGACTCATACTGTTTTTCCGTTGCATGCATCGCGCGTATAAAAATAGAGGCACAAGAAGATCGTATGACATAATCCAGTATAATACCTGTACACCGGTTTTACGAGATTTACGATAGTCTGTACCATTATAAGATAGAGAATAACACATTGCCAGATAGACAATATCTCTATTATTCCACGGCCTTCCCCGTGCACACATAATATGAAGATGACTGAACGACTTTAAAAAACAAAAAAAAAGACATCCCAGATGCATTATCATTACCATCGCTTATTCATTAGCAGACAAATTATCTTTAAATAACTTGCCTTCACAATCGCAAATGCGAAGAAAAAAAAGAGCATTTACGAATGATGAATTTATATGTGAGAAGAGTTACAATTCCGTGCGCATATTTTATGCTCATTAACATTCACAAAGATATAAGTCGTATTATGTAATTTTTTACAGGAATTTTCAAAAATCTCTATGCATATGTATACAGGATTTGGACGAATAACATGTAAAAATGGGCACGACGTGATTTCCTTATAAAAAAGTAAAAAATATAATGTTTATAAACAATATACTTACCTACATGTATTTTAATTTATTAATATATATATTTATTAATAATAATATTTGTTATGTACAGAGAATTTTCTTTTAAAATTTACCCTGAAAATATAATAATTGTGATATAATATTTTAAAGATTTTTACCAAGCTTCAGTAAAATTGATCAAACTTATTTTATACTTTATTGTAGTTTTATTAATGAATTAGAGAGATTTACATTAAAATTCTTCAAAATACAATGTTGTCCCACGATTGTCATATTCATGTTCATTTTCAAAGTAAATTCTAAGAAAAAATTTTCTCCGTGTAGGGTAGAATTGCTTATTAATTATCTAAATCGTATCTTATCAATAATTTATACTTCATATTATTATTTCATATAAGCAATATTTGATAACAATAATATATAATAAATGAGAAATGAATAATACAGAAATGTAAAAATGTAACAAGCTACTAACGGGTCGGTTATTTCATCTTCAGATAAATTATGTGATAATTTATCTATTGAATAAACAAAAGAATAAAGAGTAAGAGCATAAGAGAGAGTAAGATAGTAAGCTGAAGTTTATGGAAAGGTAGAACAATCCAGCCTCATTTTATACATCTTATTTTATGGACGTTAGCAACATTTAAAAAATACATCTGATATTAATTTTTTATTTACTTATATAGTTGATAATAACTTAATCATTTAATTTTACTTAATCATTTAATTTTACAATATAAATTTTTGTATTTTCATAGAGAAAAGATTTATTATAGAATATTTTATTACATATATAACACAAGTAGCACAAGTAAATGGTAACTACTCACTATCTTAGTCGCGTGACTGATCAGTGTCACAATTCCTTTCGCAATTGTTTTTGGGACGCTGGCGTCGCAGGTTGTAAGTTTATTGCGTCAGCCAATCCGATGTATCATTTTAAAGACGCTTACGATGCTTGCAATGCTATAATACTACCAATGTAGATTAAAACCATTCTACATTGATTGTATCATAGGAAGTGTCGTAACCATCATGTGACTTTAAAATTGAAGCATCGGATTGGCTGAAGCAACAAGCTTGTGACGTCTACGATGCAATCAATGTAGAATGGCCTTTAGGTAAAGCCTAATCTATATTGATCGTATTATAGCATCGCAAGCATCGTAAGCGTCATGCGACTTTAAAATAGACACATCGAATTGGCTGACGCAATAAACTTGCAACCTGCGACGCCTATGATATGACCGATATGTAGGCTTAATATCGTATTGGCGACATTGTATGACGTGCTCATTGCATCTACCGCAGTGTATTTCTGATTTCGTGTATTTTGATTTATTCTTTAATACAATAGATCATCTATTTATCCATTTTCAAGAGAGAAATATGAATATTCATTCGATATACTTGCGCAAACGACTTGCATACAAAAATCGGAGTGTGTGTGACACGCTTAAAATTTAAAGAACATCTGTCTGCGCATTGCTTATTGCATTTTTTGTATTCAACATTTTTGTCTTCTTTTTTTTCAATATTTGAGTGTGCTACACACGCTCCGATTTTTTTTTGTAAGTCGTTTGCGCAAACATATCGAATGAATTTTCATATTTGCTCAAATCATTTGTGCAAGCCAAAATAATTGTGTAGTTATTTGACATACATATCGAAATAAATTTTCACAAGCAGCTTGCGCAACTTTTGCTTGCGTAAAATGCTCGAACACAGAGAGAAAAGATTAGCCAATAGTTAAAATATGCAGTTAAAATATGTTCTTATAATAGGAACAGTTAATGTTAATGTTGTCAAAACTCAATTTATTAATATATTAAAATTTCAGTGTTGCAGTGAAAAATACTCGCTGCTAAATTAAAATAATGTTTAATTAAATATATTAAGCTAATTTCTTTTAACAATAGAAATTAATAATATTTACAGCAAGATTGAGAATTTTAGCTAACATTATGCTTCGCTGTTGGTGCTAAATGATTTTATAGCCACTTCAGCTATCAAATTTGATAGAAGTGGTTTTATATTAGCTACTACGTTTACAAATATTTTATACACGAGAAAAAATGTTGAAAACAGCATTTGCCAACAGCAATCTAATCGAAAGCGTTCATTCAATAACAGTATTACTGAAATAAATAACTTTTTAAAACAATAGTATTGCACAATTTGGGCGTATTTTCATTAATATTATAAATTAATAAGATTATTTTCAATTAAATGTTATCGGCTAATGCTGTTAATCTAATATTACTTTTCTTAACTTCTTCAAATTTTATTGAAACATTTAAAATCATGTTAAACATTTTTTTTAATTCAATTTATGTGTACTTAAATAAATAATTCATACTAAACAATTATTTTTTTCAAAATTTTGACTATTTTTCCATCATATATCTACATTATTATTAATATATTATTATTAATACATGTATACATCTTAGACTGAAAGAAATGAAATAATTCCAGATAATGTCTTCAAATTTGATGTACATTATAATGTACATTAGATCTAAAGGGATTAAACGATAAGAATATTATTGGACCATACATGTGAAAATACAATCAATAAGAAATAGGGCTCATAACGATCAAAGCTTTCTTTGGTGTATCTTTGGTACTTAAATAATTCGGTGTGAATTTACAGACGCTAAGTATGCGTGTACCTCCCATAAACTCATAAAAAACTGTTACATAAACTAAAAAAAAAATCGTTACATAAATAATATAATTTAATTGTAATATTGTTAATTTTTTGTTATAAATTACTCCTCAATAGTACATATGCATGTATTAAAAAAAAAATGAAGTAAAATCTTTAAATTGCGCCAAGTGTAAAAAGAATATATATTATCTTACAACATATAACATATATTATTGTACTTTGTAAATTGTGAAAAGAATATATTTTATTGCAACATATAATATTTAATTAACGAAAAAAGTGATATGTATTTTTATCTTTCTGTTCAAGAGTCTTTTATATTTGTAATGGAATACAACATTTAATCTCAAAAAATTGAAGACGAAGCATCACAAAATAAGAAAATTTTATTAAAATAAAATTTTTTATGTAAAAAAACTTGGCTAAACCTCAAAATATAAAAGGTGATCATCGAATAAGAAAAATAATGAAGAGACCTAAGGAAGAGAATGCGATCGATTAATAATATACAACGCGTTTATGTATAAGCAAATTCAGATAGGTATGCGGCTTAGATTTAATATAGAAGTAAGTATTTATATGGTGTGCGTTATATATTGTAAAAGCGTATATAATTAAGAATAGGATAATAATTTAGATTTGTAAAACATATAAAAATATAAAAATTATTATATTATTATATAAAAATATAAAACAATCTGCTTGAAGTGAACGTCATTGCATATATATTTATACCGTCATCAATTTCGGGACGCTAAAATCGCGAATTTAATAACGGCATAAGTATAAACGCAATGACGTTTACACATCAAGCGGCTCGTTTTATATTTTTATATACTTTTAATTTAAAAATAATTTATTAAAGTATTAAAGTAACTACAGCGAAGTACTAAAGTAAGTACAGCGAAATGTCGACATATTGTATAATACAATGCTAATGAAACTGTAGATAAATAAATTGGTAAATGAGAGCAATATACGTGTGCCATCTACCGTCGAAAATATGAAAAAGAAATGGCTTTTTGAAACGATGACGTATCTTACATATAATTTTGACATTTCAGATTTCGCATCACGATATCTCCGTTCGTAGAACACGTAGAGATAAAATAAATATGCTTATTATATAATTCAGATTGTTCAGATGTCGATTGATCCCATTCAAAACTCGATCGGTTCAGCCTTTATTAAAAAACCGATAATTTCGGATGCTCATCTTGCTGACTCGTGCGAGTGATTACCATGTCTCTTGATATTACGTAGCGGAAGGAATATATAGAAAGAAAATATAGAATATATAGTGCTTTTGCGCATTTTAAACATAAGAGCAGTACCCAGAAATCGTCATGTTACCGCGATCATTTGAAGTTGGCGTTATGTCATTATGCCATTATATTGCTTTATTTCCTTCGAAAATCGAAAAATATGTAAATTTCTGTATTCTTTTTTTTTCGAGAACTCTCTGTATTCTTTGTACATATTTTTATTTGACACATATTCATTTTCGCGATATGTCACTTCAAAGTTACCGCGATATAAATGTTTTAAGATGACCGCATCTAGTTATGTACAGAACAGTATGAAATTCTCGAAAACAAGCACACCTATATTACTTCCACCATGCTACTTATGTAGTCCTTCAAACTACACGCTGAAATTATAAATTTTTCGATCATTTAACATTATTAAGATTGTTCTAAGATGATAAGAAGCATCGAATTATTAAATTGCTAGTCATTTAATTTATAATACTACTGCGATAGTTCAGTTCATTTTCAAGATCAAAAAAATTATTTAATAGCTGATATATTAATTTAATAGCTGAGAGCTTCTTCTCTTGAAAAATTAATAAATAGATAATCTATTTTTCTACTAGAGAATAAATCAAAATACACGAAATCGGAAATACATTGCGATAGACGTAATGAGCACGCCGTATAATATGACTACATTTACACGACTCGATTTATACCGAGGTTATAACATCGATGTTATGAAACTGGCTAATCAGTCGTTCCATTCTTCAAAGGATTAGCTATGATTGGTCAGTTTCATAACATCGATGTAACTTCGATTAAATTGAGCCGTATAAACGTAGTCATGGCCGCTAATGTAATATTAAATTACATACAAGCCGCAGCGTTCCAAAAACAATTGCGAATGGAATGTTCGATTATGCGACTAAGATAGTGAGAAATAATTATCATTTACTTAGTTACTTGTGTTAAGTACGCTTTTAATTTTAATTAACAAAGCTGTGTGGCAACGAATATATTTTATCTTAAATAGCCAACTTTTAGCAATAACAACAAAGTGTGAATTAATAATTGATATTTAACTGACTATTATTAAGTTTTTTTTTGCATAAGCATGAGTGGCCAGCCTTATCGATAATTGTTGCTATCATTTAGCGACAGCCAATGTTAAGAACGATCCTGAAAAAAACGCGGCTCTTATTGGTTGTTGCTAATTAGTGATAATCATCTAGAAAACATTATAATGTCTCTACTAATTTGAAACCGCTCTCATATATATAGATCCGTCAAATAGCTCACATCAGTCATATGAGTTAATCGGAGTTGTGAACTGTACGGAATTAAAAATCCACTATGTCCCGCATAATGATATTATTCGCTTTCAGATTAGCGATATTTGTTGCTGCAGGTAACTGTATATTATAATAATATTGATTTTCTATATTTTTATAAAAAAAATTTGCTGATATAATATAAGTTAATAAATATTTGTTTCTTGTCGGAATGTTTTTATAAAGTGGCTCATTAAGCATAAAAAAATATAAGTTATATTTATAATATATGTATAAATTCTTAATAGAAAATCAATATTTTATTTCTTTTTTTTTATTAACGCATTCTAATAATACACAATCATTTTCAGACGTGTTTCTTGTCTTGATGAAAATGAAGAATTGAAATGTGGATCTGTCAAACAATTTGTCAAACCTTGAATAAATCTTGCCCTATATATAAGTTCGCGTAAGTGCATTAATGAATTAATA
>NW_017259583.1:2096706-2097327 GCF_001594045.1 Atta colombica | reverse complement strand
ATTAAATTTTAATTTAACTAAGTTATTTTTAAACGTTAACTTTTTAACTTTTTTTTAAGTTAAAAAATTTTTTTATCTCTTTTATATCTTTAAAAAAAAATAATAAGATATAATAAGGTTAAGAGCACATATTCGTAATCTGTTCATATTTTAAGACCATCTTAAATAATTTCTTAATAATACAGCCCTCTGATTAGTTTATGCATTTATGCCTTGGTCCTGATCTACAATACGTGTAGGTGTTTTAAACCTTAAGTCATAAGAAATTGATCAATTACAGTCAAATATCTTCTCGCATTGTAATTATCAATCAATTATCAAGTCAATTCTAATGGCTTAAGACTTATTAAAAAATAATGATTTTGTATCTTCTCTATGTGTTGGCTGTTTTTTTAAAGTTATATAACTTATATAGTTATATCGTTATGTATTATATACTTATATCACATATGAATAAAAAAATTAAAAATTTAATTTACTTAATAATCTATATTGTAGTTAATAATCTATATTTGTAGTTAATTAATCTCATTTTAAGAAAAATTAGGATATTATGATCTAAAAAATCATTTTTTTTCAAAATTAACTTTTTTTTTAACTTAAGTTAATTCAATATTGACT
>NW_017259583.1:2090365-2096464 GCF_001594045.1 Atta colombica | reverse complement strand
TATATTTTAAATATATTTAAAATAATTTACAAAAAAAATTACAAGAATTATACAATTCGATTATTTACATTTAAATTTTATGTAAAAGGCTTAGTAATAATCCTTTTGCCAAAGAAGTTGTGTCTGCAGCTTTTCTTTACTTTTCGATTTTCACGATGCAATATCCAGTAATAATTCCCATTCTCATAGGAGAAATATATATAAGAAATATATAAATTTTTTTATCATGCAGTATTAAAACCACATTTATATTTTGTGGAGCATAAAAAAAGTAAACGTTATAAAATTACTGTGTGACACAACATTTTTATTGTTTTTTTAATTTAACATTTAAAAATGCACCAAAAATATCAGAACATCATAAAGCAATATAAAATTGATAAAGTAAAATAAATATAATAAAAAAGATTATAATCCTTAAAATATACTGTCAGTTTTTGCCTCTTTAATATCATTTTTCTCAAAATTGTGACGTGATAGTCAAATTTGGACAGCGTAAGACAAGCAAGAATACATTAGAAACAACTAAAATTAAAACAATTTTTTTCATATTGTTCTGTGTTATATATGATAAAATGTTGTGCCGGGTCTTTTAAGTATTTCTGTTTATAATTAATATCATTAGTTTTGTTAATTTTTTTCAGGAGCATTTTTGTAGTTATCATGCAAAGAGGGATACGTGCGAGCCGAATATCCTTGGGATGCATCAAAACAAAGGATTGTAACTAAGGGGCAAGTCCAGTGGATAAATAAATTACGTAACTTTAATATTGATTGTTTACTTCTATTTTTGTTTGCGTCATTATCAATTTTTATATTAACATTGTATTATAAAATTGTATTATAATGCCAATTCGTTTTTAATTAAATATAAACACTTATACTTATAAAATCTATCTTTAATTTTATGATATATTGGGTATAGGAAAAAGTTTGTAGCGATTTTTCAGTAAAATTAAAGTGTTTTTCTTAGAGTATTGAAATCAATTTTAAACCAAATATGCTTCATTATTTTCTATAATATTTTGCCATTTTTGGGGCAGAGCCATAATTCATTCACGATAGAACTTCTGTGGTTTCTGATCGAAAAATTGCTTCAAGTGATTTTCACAGGACTCTTTTGAAGCTAGCTTTACATCATTAAGAGAGTTCTGCAGAGACCTAAACAAATGATAGTCTGAGGGTGCTATGTCAGGACTATACGGTGGATGCATTAAAACTTCCCAGCCAAGCTTTCGCAATTTTTGCCGAGTCATCAAATGTGTGTGGTCGAGCGTGAAGACGACACCTCTCCTATTGATTAATTCTAGCCGCTTCCTCTCAATTGCTTGTTGTAATCTCTGCAGTTGTTCACAATAGAGTTCGGAATTAATTGTTTGATTGGATGATAACAGCTCATAGTGAACGATTCCCTTCCAGTCCCACCACACACACACACACATCACCTTCTTCCTCGTCAATCCAGGTTTTGCGATTGCTTGTGCCTTCTCTCCTTTCTTTATCCACAATCTTTTTCTAGTTGGATTGTCGTAGGTGATTCATTTTTCATCATCAGTTATCATTCTCTTCAGAAATGGCTCAATTTCATTCCGTTTCAGTAGCGTATCACAAATGTTAATTCGGTCCATCATGTTCCTAACACTCAACTCGTGAGGAACCTAAACATCGAACTTCTTTTTGTATCCAGCTTTGTGTAAATGATTTAAAACTGTTTTGTAATCGATGCCTAGTTCCCTGGCAATCTCCACAGTGCTCACATGCTTATCACGCTCAACTTTTACCATGATCATCGGACTTTTCAGTGATTGGTCGACCGGAGCGAGATTAATCTTTCACATCGAAATTTCCAGCACGAAAGCGAGCGAACCATTTCCGTGCTGCTAATTTTGATAAAGTATCTTCACCGTAAATAGCGCAAATTTTTTTCACAAGCCTGTGCAGCATTCTTGCTTTTATCGTAGTGATACTGCAAAATGTAGCGAATTTTTTCCTTATTTATTTCCATTTTCAAAATAAAATACCTTTTGATCCACTTCACCGATTTCAATCTTTTTCGGCTCAAAACAAAGATTAAAATGTCATTTTTTAAATGCATGTCTAGTGTTGCCGATGCGATTAGTATTTGCCAACTGCTGAGCATTTAATGCCATCTAGCAGAAAAAATGCCACGAACTTTTTCCCAATACGTATATCTTAATAAAATATATTTTATTTAGATATAATTTAGATATAAATATATTCTACTTAAAAATATTTAAAAATCTGATAATTTCTTTTCTATTATTTTTTAATCTTTAACATGAAAGATGCAAAATAATTGTTACACAATTTACGAAAAATTAATTTTAATATAAATAGTGTGGTATATTTTTTATTACATCACATTTCTTTAAGAGATGTTATTTTTTTATATTTAAAACATTTTAGCATTGCAAATTGCAAGTGGATAAAACAACCATCGCTACAATACAAATAATTAGACTTCCTAAGATACATAGGATAATAGGTTCAGTCAACATCATATACATGCTAATAAAATGCTAATAGAACTTTCAGAATTGCGAAAATGCTCGTCACTCTATCAAGGATACGTAAATTAATGACGAGACATACGCATTTTTATCACAATGTGCTCAAAAATCCGGATTGTGGAAGAGTAGTTTTATGTATAAAAAATTAATCTTTTTATCTCAAAAATCAAATTATTTTTTATATTTTTTATTTGCTACAGCTTATGAGTTTTATAAGAAAGGATATTTTTCATAAATATACATAATAAGTATAAATGTAAGTATATTAAAAATATTTATATCATATTGTTATTATCTTTTCACTTACAAAATCAGGAAAGAAATCACTTTCTTATTTTTTCTTATCTTACTCTCATATTTTTTTTATATAAAAGGTTATTATCTTCTTAGTACGTTAAAAACTTTATGAGGTAACGACCTTGTATCATAATCTAAGTGTAGCAGGCAAGTGAATATATTTTCCTCACATCTTCCTCGGTGTACCAAGCGCAGATTCGAATGAAGCCATTCTTCCGGAATATTGTTCGCTAACAAGATAATAATGCTCGACTCAGAGTACACACGGAAGTCGGAAACCCCGCCTTTCGGGATCGGCTTCGCGTTTGCTTTAATCCGCTTTTCGGATTAGCAAAGCTATTCTATAGTCGTCGTCCGGTTACTGACAGTTCTGTACATCGAACGAAGTAACTGGCTTGATGTTCGAACGCACAATCGCGTAAGTCAAACAGTTTGGCCGGTGTTCTGAAGAGGTGCTCCAATATTTGGCTCCGTAATGTAATCCAGAAGTAGAGAGAGGACGTACAGAATGTCCCGTATTTCTCCCACACCTAGGCGAATTCTCGTCGAATATTGTATGATAGCTTCAAAATTTCCGACGTAATTCTTTGTACAGATTCGCCGACATATTTAACAATGTGGCTCGAAATTAAAATGCACTGGACAGCATACGATTACAAACCGTTGCTCATGCGAACGCGATTCATACGCTCTGTATCATCGATCGCCGCGAGCGATCGGTGAACGATGCACGAGGCGAGGAAATGTGAAGGTACACTTGGTCTAAAAATTGTGTACATTCAATATCAGTAATCAAAGAAAGAAGGATATTAAATATCCTGTAATCCTCAATATTTTTTAACATATCTGTATTTATTTAAAATTACTTTACTCAAAATCTTACATTTTACGGAATTTTGATTTTTCCTTATGTATGCATTTTTAGATTCGTATATTACATTCTTACATTAATCTTACGTTACGTTAATTATATTCATACGCTAATATAATAATAAATGATTCCAATCTGCTGTTTATAGGCTCTCAATATTTACTTTTGATAATTGATAAAAACTGTTATTTAATAATTTCTCGTGTTACAGATTTACGAAAATTAAAAATAATATAGAATTTTTTGCACATTTTTTGTCATTTTGCATCGAACAAGTGTAACTTTGGTGAGTAAGTGTAGCTCGAATGAAACGCACACGTAGTGAATCCAGCTCGAGTTTCGCATGCACGTGCGACGTTCGAAACCCTTTCGTGCCAGGAGAGCAATAGACAAAGAGGGATATATTCGTTGACGTCCACCAAGAGAGCAAGGAGAGATGGACGCCAGTGCCTGAGGGGTTGCTCGAGTTCCTGTCGGCATTTGTTTAATTGGGAACCGACATGGTCGCCATGGCACCCTTCTCGATCGACCATTTTATACCCGTCACATATACCGTCCACATGAAATCTCTTTGAAATTTACGACGCACGAAAGCTGCTCGCAGAATGCAAACAATTTGTCCATATTTTTCTCATATCGGGATTGTAAGAAACATGTGTGTGTGTATGTGTGTGTGTGTGCCCGCGCGCGCGCGCGCGCGCGCGCGTGTGTGTGTGTGTGTGTGTGTGTGTAAATAAGAAGAATATTGAAAAAATATCATATATAAAATGCAATTAATTTTATTTTTTCTTTATTTGAGATACATAAATATAACATTGTTTGTAGTTGAATTTTCAACATCGTAGTTTGCAAAGTTTTAGAGAAGTACAGTGCGCGGGCTTCATGCAATATTACGAGCTTATAGCCCTTTGTTAGTTTACGTGTCGTGCAAGCTGCTATCGTGAGGGCCGACCACGAGGGGTGGGATTGTAAAATTTTCTCTAACCAAACATGGCCGCCAGATCAACCCTCCACAAAGCGACGTCAATGTGAAATTCCCGCTGCCCTGCCGGAGGTCCTACTGCAAGGAAACGAGGGTTGAATTCGAAATAATGCTTATAGTACACGTTGTACTGACACGTATACCATTATCGTGAATTTATTTCTGCTTGATTATATTGCTGATTCTCGTTATAAAACTAACAACACGCGAGAGTAAACGAATTGATATCTCTATAAACTTTCCCATTACAAGACATAAAATTTTCTTTAAATATCAATATTAAAAAAATACAGTATATTGAATGCAACACATTGAGGAACAGAATTGCGACTTTTCGAAATTTTTTCTAGAATCATCCATCTTTATTATGATCTTCTCGAAATATTGGAATGTAAACATTTTTCTCAGGTTCAATCGGTGCGATAATCCAACAAATATAAATGTAAATATTGTCCTCTGTATGAATATTCAATTAACGAATAATAGCTGTGCAAATCAGTATATTTGTTAATATTAACTACTGAGGATTATTTGCAATTATCGACGACATTCTAATGATTTTCTTGAAGCAGGAAAAATCTCTTCTAACGAGATTATATCGCAGAATAAATATGTTTATAGTTTTTACATCATGTTTTTTATAATCTGTAATCGAGTTAAGGATTATAAAATGTTAATAAAGTATAATTAATAAAACTGTATTATTATACATCCGGTATTATTTTGGCAACAGAAGGATTCAGCGATATGACTCATGAGGCATCTATTTAGACATTGTGTTTTATAATATAATTAAAGCAATATCAATAGCAGATATTTCTAAGATGGCTATTTTCCATTTATGTAATAGTACAAATTTTGCAATATTAATCCAGACACAAAAATTGATCGAAAAAAAGGAAGAAATTTATTCTTCTAACAAGTGGTTCGTTATCGTAATTTCCTTTTTCTCATGATTCTCTGCTCTGCTGTTGACGTCTTTCTGAAATAAGCGTTTATTCTCTATACCGACAAATTGATTGGAAAAATGATTGGATTCCTCAAGTATTCTGAATAGACAGACGATTATTACGCACAGTGGAACGGATATTTTTTACCAGGAGGACCTTGCAAGTTTCATGCATTCATTCTGATATAAAAAAGAACCTGTTCTGATTTAATTGCAGAAATAAATTATAATAAATATTACAGAATTAGGCAATCGCGAACAAATAATAATCTTATTTTGCGCTATATAACTCTATTTATATTTGGATACAAAATGTTATATTTTAATGTATGTACTACACTGAGAGAAATGTGTGATTTTATTATAGGAGCAAATTAAGGGAAAACAAATGTGATATTTGTTAAAAAAAACGATCGATTTGTTACGATTACAAATTCGTCAATATGACAAATAATTAATAGTATCGCTG
>NW_017259583.1:2086901-2090265 GCF_001594045.1 Atta colombica | reverse complement strand
GATGTATGTACACACACATACACACACACACATGCACGCACATATATATGTATAAGTCGTAAACAGTTGCAGGGTTTTAAAGAAATTGACCAATTCTAGTCAAATATTCTCCCTATATTTGATAGCTTGGTCAGTTTCCTACGATTTAAGACTCCACATTCATCTACGATTTATAAACAAGTGTATCCAAAAGATAGGTTATATTCTATACAATTTGCTTCTGTTACTAATAATTAGTTGGTATAGCAGCAATCACAACAATAAAATTTGTTGTCACATATTTCACCAATTAAAGCTGGCTTGTTAAATTAATAAAATCCTTTCTCTCAGTGTATAATAGTAACATCAAATTATAATAGTAATATCAAATTTAACATTTTATATCCAAATTTAGAGAGAGTTGTAAAAATAAGATTTATATGCTACAAAAATATACAATAAATTGCTGGTTATGTTTTTAAAAATATTTGTTGTTATATAATATACATATATAAATAATTTTTAGCAATTTAATTAACTTGTTAGGTACAGCTCCATATATTATATAAAATATAATTTAAATGTTTGTTATGTTTTAAATAATAACAAAATAAACAGTAATATATAAAATTAAAATAGATAACTTTATAGATAATTTTATTACTATAAAGTTATTCACATATACTATTCGAAATGTTTCGACTCATACAGTAGTCCTCTTCAGTCGTTACAATCATTAAATTATAGAAAACAAATAAATTAAAAACTATTGCTGTCAATTAAAGAAGATATTACATAATGTAGAAAGTATGGTGCAATGTAGTCAGAAGGAGTCATAATTTAATCTAATAATGTCATAATTGTATCCTCAATGTTAATAATAATATATTACCAATTTTTTATATAAATAATTTTTTTCTTTTTTTCTTGTTTTTCTTTTTTTTTTGATAATATCATTGAATAAATCTTGCTGTTCGCAACGCGAATCTTCGGAATGGCAGCACATGACATTTACACCACGCCTGTATTATCGTCGCGAGACACGCGATGCATAGTGTCACACGTACAACGAATAATTCACCGTAGCCCTCGTACATCTTGGAGACTTTATCTTGAAAAAAGGGTGAGCACATTCCGGACGTTGTTCTAGTTGGCAACGTGAATACCAAATAGCAGACTGCATGTAACTCAGTAAATGCGGAGTTGCGAAACAGCGTTCTAATGCAATGGATAATAAAGAAAGCAAATAGCGTGGAACAGTTGAAAAATGGAAGGAAACGGCAATTTATGGAACATTATTATCGAGAAGCAGAAGTCGTCGAGAATCTGGACCTACAGGGATACTTGAAGTCGCGCGCTACATCACGGGATGACGCACGTCTAAGGCAGGCGAAGTTGAAATCCTCATCGAGCTTGACGTAATCCTGACATTATTGTCTCGATGTCGGTTCAGACTGTCGAATAATCCCGGGATCCCGGCGGCGTCCTTGTCTCCCGGTACGACGCGATAACATCCGAGAATAGTGTGCGACTGGTAGGGTTAACGGTGCCCGATCCGGTTTTCAATGGACGATCGATGGAATTTAAATCGTCCGTCGTCCGCTTGCACAGTTGTACGCATAAATCCATGATATTTCGATCGAAGCAAAACAGCGGAGATTAAAAAACGTACTACCGAAAATGTCTCTTCACTCTTGTTCATCCTAATCTGCACAAACGCAAACTCGTCCGGATTGTTTCATATATATGTAGACTGAATTGTTAACGTACATATATTGTTAAATTTATGTCAAATTAATATCGAATTATCATTTATTGTTAAATTTCAATTATTTTTAATCATTTCTGTAGATCGCCACTGCTCTTATTCAATATCGTTAGTTAAAACATTGGAGTTAAACAATTTAACTCGAGAAATTAAATCTTTAGTTTATTTTCTATTATAAATGCATATATTAAATATTATAATATAAAAAGGATTTTTCATGCAGAAAATATTCGAACTTCTCTCGTTAGAAAATATATTGATGTAAGTACGATCTAAAATTAGTTCGATGAAAGTTTTTACTTTATGAAGTAGAATATATTATACTGCACGAAATAATTCGCTGAAGATATTGATCACCTAACATAAATCATAATGCAAAAAAGATTTATTTCTCATGGAGAAAGAATTCGAATTTCTCATTAAAAGATACGTAAATCGTATCTTCGTATGATCGAAAACGAATTAATTTAATGAAGTCTCTATGCAATGGAATGTGTGCTGTACTGATGAAATGGACAGGTTGATTATCTAACATAAATCATAATCCAAAAAAGATTTATTTCCATGAAGAAGGAGTACGAATTTCTCATTAGAAATCGTTCCCGTCGATGTGTTTGAACGCATAAATTAGACGAAGTTCATGCTCGCCGCAAAGTTACATACTACACAATGAAATGACGTGCCGGAAGAGCGTTAATTATCTAGACGTCTATCTCACGATGGCGATTCTCCGAAGAGACGGCTGTGAAAGAAATTCAAGTGACGTTTGGAAGATGGATCGGCCAGTCGGTTAGCCTCGCGAAGCCGATAACACATACCTTTTCTTATGGCGTATTATTATAACCCGACGCAGAATGAATCATGCATCGACTTAATCGCATTAACGATAAACGCTTCCAAGGACCCTTCGGGCTGTGATCTCAGACCTAGTCAACGCGCAAATATTAACTAATGATATTTTCTCTGTACAATTGCCGGAGCGGCGCAACGAAAGCCGGGACTCGCAAGTGTTCGCGACGACGAAGACGCAATTATCGTGTTGATTATCACGCGACGGGTTACACTCGCCGAAAGGCGTGTCGGGAATATTTAACACCTCACCAGCGTGATTCATCTTCAGTTATTGTCGCAATACGCTTCGCTTCAGTAGCGCGGCATAATTTTGCTGCTACATTCAAAATACGACACGACCCGAATATGTATAGGTAGCTTTAAATTGCAAATTATTTGACAAATTTAGAGTCAATTGTTCTGTAATGTATAACTCTTGTCTTTGACATGCATGCTGACATAAATTTATACACATAACGTATGAGAAATGTTTCTGACGCACATTTAGATAACTGTCATTCTTTTTTAGAAATATTAAAAAAGAACTCGGTAAATTCAAAATATACCCACATAAAAGGTATGTCAATATGACTTAAAAAAAACTGATCCTTCTCAAATACTATTAAATCTTCGTGAGACGAGAATAGATATTCGCGTCATTAGTCGAATATATAAAGAGGAAGAGATAGCAGAAACGGCATCGGGATGCATGCCAAATTGTCTCTTAAAAGCTCGAGCGGTATTTGCATGCTTAGGAAGCAGCAAATTCAAAATCCGACGTTAGCA
>NW_017259583.1:2073210-2086543 GCF_001594045.1 Atta colombica | reverse complement strand
GAGAGAGAGAGAGAGAGAGAGAGAGAGAGAGAGAGAGAGAGAGAGAGAGAGAGAGCATCAGTAATACATCAAAGATTTAAATTTCCACTTCTATAGATACAGCCGAAAATGAGAGAAACATTCGTGACAATACGAAGTGAATAATGACTATACATGACATGAGCGCAAAATTAAAACGTCAACTATGAAAAGACTATTGGAGAACGCGCTATTGAAAATTTATTCTGGCATATGTGAACAATAACGCAGACGTATAAAAAATTAAATATATCAATAAATGATTTTTTTATTATTCGAAAAATACACTTCCAAAACAAATCGCGATCAAAACACACCGTGCCGTGTGGTTTGAATAACATTATTAATATAATTAAGCTATCACTTTTAATTAGGGCAATACCAAAACACTCCCAAATACAGGAGGAAAAAAGAACGACGAGAAAAAGTCAAAGTATACAAACCATTGTTTGATAAGGATCAAACCTATCGAATAACTTACTACCTCTCGAGTGTATTTCAACAAAAGGGGGAAAAAGTATCTTTTGTAGATTTACGCAGCACAACTACCCCTGCAGCCATCCCATATTATTTCTATTGCGTTTGTGAGAGAAATAAATAAATCTGTTGTTGATTTTTATAAATTTTATACAAACAGAAATGTGCATCGTATAATTTACATACTCTATATATACATATAGCTTCAATGAAGATAGCATATACAAGAGTCAACAATTGTCGCGCTGCGCAAATATACTTATCATGTTGTTTGAGAAAAAGTAATTTTTGAATTTAATAGGACAATGATAACGATCCCTGAGCATTCATGTGTAGGGTGCAGAAAAAAAGTATCTTGCACGAATGTATACGTAGTTCAAATTTAGGTAGCAGCCCCATGTATGCTATCTTCCCTCGCGTTTTTGTTGTAATCTCTCAAGGGATGCATGAACGCACGTACGACTCGAAACTCGACGTATATCGAGTGACTCCTCATCGAGATACGTTCGCAATATATATATATCCAGAGTTTATAATTTCCAGAATTTATAAGAATTTATAATTTCTCCCCTATATTTTTATTATTATGCCACATTCTGTAATGTATTCTGCGCGACTTAATAAAAAGATATTTATAAAGTAAGAATGTATAAACAATTTTGCTCTCCTATTCTGCTCTTTCCATTTTTTTATGCCATTATTACGAAAATTTTTACGGCACAAATATTCTATGTAGTTTGTGTGATGAAATCTCTATCCGTTTTCTACATCGGAATAATTCAGATGAACAAATTGATCTAAATAATTACTTTACGAAATTAAAACACAATTTTTTGTTAATCTAGTCTGACTTCCCACAACGTGAATTATAGCCAAGCGAAAATATCATAGCGACATGACTAAGAGAATCGTTTCGCTCCATAAAATTGCCTTTTCAACATTAATGATAGCCGAAGTGTTCCCAAGTACCAAAAATTGGAGGATCTTTACGTGATCGGAATTTAAGGGTATCACCTGTGGTCGACAGGCGATTACAGTGACGCTAACTAACATCATGTAATCAAGTAAGCAGTTTAACCGAACTATCCAGTTAGGACGACTTAGCCCTCCGTATCGACGAGGCGTCACTAATTGGTTTACAGATCTCTCAAGCCGAAGTCGGTACTCAAAGGTCTCTCTAGTTAGCTACGTTGATCGTCTCTACACCCGCCTATCGTTCAAATCCACCTTTCGCAAATGCTTAATTAATACTTCCATCTCGCCATCATATTTATACCTCCGATCAATTTTGCGAAACACGCAGGAATAAAATTATACAAATTTTAGGACCTACCCTACAATTATTTTTTTTTGCTGCATTCTTTTATGATCTACTATCAAATTCAGAAAAGGCGAAATCGAAAAAAGAAATGTGTGATATATTGCGTATTTGAGATATTTTCATATATGTCCTATTAATGAGATATACAGAGACTGAAATTTATGAAAAATTATATCTAAGATATGCTGTTCTTTTAACGCATCGAGAATTTCAATATTTGAATTTTTAACGCGGTTTACTCTTCATGATGTCCATTCTGCCGAACATGACAAATATATATACACCACTCAACAAAATTAAAACCTGTTCCACCTGCAAAAAATAGGCAAATTTCGAAATAGAATAACTTCGTCAAAAATCATCGTATCGAGATTTTTAAAAAAGCATTTTAAAGTACTTCAAAAAACTACTGATACTTCATAAAGTTACACAAACATAAATGAAGATACATTAGATTTCAAAATTTTTTTACTTTGTGAAGTTGCACAGCGTGAATTAAAAATTGCATAAATGCAGTTTACAGCTTTCAAAAGAGTGAATCTTTTACCTTTAATTTGTTTTTTTATAGACCTCTGTATGATTTTTTTCACCGAACTATTGAACGTTGAAGCAAAAACGACCCTTTTTTCAATATTGAATAACTCGATGAAAAAAAATCGTAAAAAAAGCAAATTAAAGATAAAGATTCACTCTTTTGATTGGTGTAAACCGCATTTTTGTGTGAATTTTACTTCACGCCATAGACTTTTGTACAAAATTTTTACATTTGACGGGTATATTGCACAAAGTCAAATTGAAATATTTATTCATTTCAAAAGTAGAGATTTCAAACTTTAAAATGCTTCTTTAAACATCTCGATGATTTTTGATGAAGTTATTTTACTTTGAAATTTGCCTGCTGCTTCTCAACAAAATTAAAGTTTAAAATCAGCATTAAAAATGATTCAAATTTCATCAAATATCTCCGCGAAAAATAGTCGCGAAATGATATTCGAAAAAGCATTTTAAAGCCATAACAAATTTCTATAACTGTAAGTTAAGTTTAATATTTTCTCTTTAAAATAGTTTTTAATCATTACGCTACAATTTTTTTCACTGAGTGATTTAAAGTGAATAATACATTTTCTAGTCTTTTCTCTAAAAATTTCTCAAAATTTAACCGTATGTAACTTCACAAATATCATTAAGACTAATTTTTTAAGTATCAATTTGAAAAGTAGAGATTTCAAGCTTTAAAATACTTCTTTAAAAATTTCGATACGATGATTCTTGACAAAGTTATTCTATCTCAAAATTTGCTTATTTTTGCAGAGTGGAACAGGTGATGCTTTAATTTTGTTAAGTAGTATAATATTCGTTATTAATTATATAATTATTATTTTAACAATTATGGGATATATATTTATATTTATAAGTTGATCATCTAATTCTTTATATTTTTTTAGTATTGATATTTTTAGTATTAATAATTTTAAGAGGAAAATATTCTTTTACTGATTTTGTAAAATGGCAAGTATTATAGTTATACCTTTATTTTTAATATTTTTAATAAAGATTTTAGCTGAATTAAATCGAAGGCCTATAGATTTCGTAGAGGAAGAGTCAGAATTAGTTTCTGGTTTAATGTAGAATATTTTAGAGGAGTTTTTGTTTTTATGGCTGAGTTTGGAATAATTATTCTTTTTTAGATATTTAATAGTAATTATATTTACTGATTTAGTTAGTTATATATTCATATTCATTGTGAATATAAATATATATTAATTTGATAGGTTTTTTTATTTATTTTAACACGTGGAGTGGTTTTGCTGCGAATATATATCATTAATAACTATAAGTAACTAAAAACGACATGAAAATATTTTTAGACTTTATGTCGCAACAAAATAGAGAGAGATAAGACATTTTATTTGTTGTGTCATGAATATCTACTGCGGATATAGCATCGAATTGTATTTCGGATTGGCTGGAATCTCTGGATCTTAGGATTAAGGAGCGCAACTCAGACATCTGAGAGATACTTTAGAACTAAACGTCAAGCCATTCTTCCGCGAAGTGAAAAATGTCATCCGTATGCAAAACAAATTGCGCGGTAGCTCTCGTGGCGTTTCATTATCCCTCTGCAACCGGGGTGACTGTCTAAACTAAGGCTTTTTCCCGCTCGAGAAATTTAATTCTAGACGGGAATGCCTAACGTCCTTTAATATCACGATCACGACGAGTATGACGCACCGTCACCTGCGGTCGGTCCTTCAAAAATGATTAACTCACTAAAGAAGTGATGGTTCCAGCCGCACCGATGCCGATGAAAAATGGAAGTCGCCTGCTCTCAGGACGAAACAAAGGAACCATTAACTCCCTTTGTGCTAACGATGACCATGAACCTTTTCTCTAAACAATATTATGGCACGAATTCCTTGTATCGAATAAACAACTTTTCAATGAGTAATTACACTTGTATAATCCAATATATCAAGTTACTTTACATGTATCTCTCGTTACGTTAATGAATAAAAATTCACTTTTTTAGGAATCCTTTTGTTATCTAAATAATAACTTAAAGATTAAAAGTAATAACTTAAAGATTAACTAAAAAATAAGATAATTCATCAATATTTTTGCCTTATATTTAGACTCTATACTCAACTTTATACTCAAAAAGTCCAATTAAAAACATAGGCTTATTCACACAAACACATTTTTAATGAAATAAATCTCACTCCGTCATGATCAAAGCAACACGAAAACATATTGACAACCGATTATCATGTTAACAAATGCCTATTAATATCCTCGTTTATCGCGGCTAATGAGCATGGCTAATGAGGTGCGCAAGATCAAAGTGTGTGTCATTACGTATAACCCTCATCAAACATACTCATTAACGGTGAGATTTCGCTGAATGAAACTGGTAGTTGCGAAGATTGAAATTTTAAAAGGAGAAGACTACCTGTTGGCGCTGATTCTTCGCCAATGCAAATTTCAATTCCTTTCGAAGACTCTTATTTCAAGAATCTTCATTATTTAGTTCTTACCGAGAACTTAAGCTTATGTAAGTTTTACTCTCCAGAAAATATACTAATAATTTCAATACGTGGAAAACGAATATTAAACATACTTTTGGAATTTATTAATTCATTTTCTTTAATTCTTTAATTTTCTTCATATTCTACGATAATTAATGAAATATAATTAACATGCTAACTTGTAAATAAATTGCGTTATTTTTATTATACAATTTGTTGCGTACAATATATATGTAAATACCGATAACATTGCCTTCATATGTATTGTGATTATGGCATTAAAAGCTGATGTACGAATTAAACTGTCATTTTCCGTAATATCGAAATGTATTCTTTATGAACAAAATTTTAAAAGATTTCGATTCTCTCTCTCTCTCTCTCTCTCTCTCTCTCTCTCTCTCTCTGTTTTTTGTTTCCCTCTTCTTTGTTTGGCAACAAATCCGACGCAATTTTCGAGATATTCCCTAACGAGTGGCTGATGCCCAATTAGACGTTAAAGTTTCTTGCGAAGTCCGTGCCAGAAGCGCAAGTTCTGAAACCAGAAGCTTTCTCTCGTTCAGTCTGACACGCGAAACATCAGATATTCGAGCCACTCTTACCCTCCACCGTCCAGTGTGGCTTAATGAAAACCGTGGTTGAAGCCGAATGCCGCTCGATTCACTACGTATCATGAAGAGGGTGTCCAAGAGCCAATCACTGGGAGCCATCAAAGGGACGATAATTTTTTTCTTTGTCCCCCTTCTGTCCGATGGGATTCATGAGTTGACTCTGTGCAGATTTCGTACTATTAGTCGAGCTACTGTACGTTTGTTGTGCCCGAACTAAATTAGGGTGACCAGAATGTAATAATAATAATGCTATCGCCCTTTATAAGAAGAAAAGAAATTCTCTTTTTTTTATTATTGAATCGGTACATATATAGATGTTAGGATCGAGTTTTGCTCCAATTTATTAAAGTTTATTAAAGTAGGAATGCATGAAATTCAATTGAGATATCATACAATCTTTTTTTACAAAATTAATTTATTGACATAATTCATTGAAACAATACAAATAATTTGGAAATTACGTGGATATCTTTCCATTTTGAAAAAAACTCTTTTTTCCAACTTGCATACCTATGTTAACATCAAGTAAGAATTGTAAGATCATTAATTATTTTATAAGTAAGTAAAAAGAAATCAACAATAAAAAGATTAGACGTCTTTCGCGTTTTTCGTGTACAATAAAATTGTTATTTTATGAGAACTGTATTTTAAAGGTTGCAGCACGTTGTGTCGAAATTTTATTTATTTCGCTAACACGATGCAATTTTGATATCGCGTGCGGCGGTATGGAAACCTTTGTGTTTTCCAGCGAATATATCGTTCTCCCTTCTTTCCTCGTATCCCTATATCGGGACTCAGTACTAAATTAAATTGACCGACACTTTGTAGCTGGATAGGCATCGGCTTTTGTTTACTCCGAGGTATCGGTATTGATCTCCGATGTCTTCAGGGAGGGCTCCGGTTTCGACGAATGACGGATAATTTCTTCTTTTTCCTTGTCGCGGAAAACTGAATGCTGGTTCGTGAAACGGACCGGATACTCTTCGGGGACCTCGCGTCGTTTCTCTTCCTACGTTTTATTAACTCTCAGTCGATTAGTCGACCTCGAAGCACCCCACCTTCGATCGACCGTTTGGGATTTGCCGTCGAATCATTCTCTTCTTTATAAATCGTAATTGCGGATCTACGTCGCGCGAAAAATTACCTCGCAAAAACAAATTTATTTTAGATTGTATTATAGAATATTTAAACGATTATCTTATACATAATATAAAATATTGGTATATTTACATTGTATCTTTTTTAGAATATAAAAATATAATAAGGAGCATTTGCATGTATATTATATCTATAAATAACTATGAACAATTAGATATAAACTTAATTAATTCTGGTTAACATCTTTATAATCCATTTTTTATACAATAAAGAAAAATAAAATACTGCCTTATCTACATAACGAAGATTAGCTGCAAAAATATCTAAGAAAGAAATTATGTTTATATAAATACTTATCTCCTTGAGCAGGTATAATCACGATGTCAATACATTCATATAGTGATTTATTAAAGCGATCAACAACGAATAAATATAACGACAATTATTCTATCTAGGTTTGTAGCAAGAGAGCAACACCGGCCAATGTCCATTTAGCCGGTTTGTCCTTGGTTTTTAAATTAAACGTCCATACATATGTCGGACCACGCGTGCGTGTTTTGTACACCGGGCACTCGTACATGTTCCTCAAATCCTGTTTGTCCTGCGTGATAGCGCGTACATTAATCACCGGCATCCCCGGGTATAATTCCTTCGGTCTGGAATCGACGATGATTCCTGTTTGGATATCCCATCGTGCGCCTTCCATAAATATTCCGTGGACATAAGCACCGTCCCTCGGCGCTGACCTAACGCGAACGAATCGGGAAGGAAGTCATTCTTCGGCTCGATATACAAGACGAATCGAGTTAACAGACGATAACTATTCTGTCCTCATGATCGCGTAGATTGTACCTACGAAACTTCCATTCAATTATCGTTCTTACTCACGTGAATTCCTCCTTGTTTTTCTTGGTCACGTCGCACTGGAGGCACATTTTGTCAAGCGGCAATTCGTGCCTTCTAGCTGTCGATTGCATGATGGCGGTGAGTAGTGATTGGGGATTGAAAAATCCGGCGAGCCACACCGATGCCGGTAACTGGAAGAGAATTAATTGTTGCGTTAACTCTGTCATAAGAACGTGTCATCGTTATATACTTTTTGTATGCACATACAACAAAATCCGTGGACCACGTTTCCAGCTCTCTAATCCTTAACAGCAGATCGACGAACCAACCAGTCAGACCTAATAAAGACGGATAAGCTCTGCTAGCCCACACTGGTGGAACTTGATCGAAGAACAACGCGTTTTCTAAGTCTTCCATGTCCGATGTTATGGTGAGCTCGCCCTTGAGACCCAGATCTAACTCTCGCAGTGATCGTTTAATCTCCGTTGTCAGAAAATTCATCCTCTCGCATTCTTGAAAGGCAACGATCACGTACGGTGTTCGTTCCTCCACTTTTCCCATGATCTCCATCATGTTGAACTCCTCGGGTAACTTCTCTATTATTTCATCCAATACTTGTTTCACCTACAAGATAAATATGGTACGTGACATTTATCATAATATATCTACAAAAATATATACAAGATGTCCCGTAATTCATCCAACAACGTTTATGGGCAGGTAGAGCGGACTAAACTAACACTAAGTCGTCTATCATTTTGCAATTTTTGTAATTGTTACAATAACAAGATATTAATTACTAAAAATTGCCGAATATTGGTCTTCAATAATTTTTTTCTCAAACTATTATTAACTTTAGAAAAATAACAAGAGAAAAATTGTTTCTTCTCTAGAACTCTAAGAATTTGTTCAAAATTTTTTATCAATTTTTAGTTTGCATTTTCTTATTTTTCCCAACATGAGAAAATACGATATGAGAAAATACGGTATTAAAAAATTCTGAAAAAAATTTTCAGAACTGAAAAGAAAATAAACAATTTTTGTCTCTTGCTGTTTTTCTGTAGTTGATATAATAGTATTTGAATAAAAAATTATTAAAAATTTCAATATTCAGCGATTTTTAATAAATAATATCTTGTTATGAATAGAGGACTTTTCGAGTCAATTTAGAATACTTTTACTTGCGTTGTCGGATGAATTACAGGACACTCTGTGCGTGTACACACACACACACACACACACACACACACACACACACACACACACACACACACACACACAAAATAACACCTTTTCTTCTCTAGTAACAGTTTGTCCTCCTGAATTGCCAGTGTCACGTGGTTGCATCTCAAAGACTGTTCGAAATAAATTCTCAGCCGTCATTGTTAGAAAGCCGATTTCCGCGTTTGGATGTAATCCATATAAATATGGTGATTCCGGTGGTATAGCTTCGTCAATATATGTATGATAACCGATTAAATCTGTATTAGGAGGTGCAGGAAAACCTGAAATGCGCAAGATGATCAGAGATTTGAGATATTCACGACTCATAAAAAATTAATATTAAATAATCGATCGCCTGTTAGTTTACCTGGTGCCAGTTGCAGTTCTCCATCGATCAGATCGGGTTGCATTAATTCTTCAAGGTAGGATACGCAAAGCCTTCTATCCCAATCATCTGTTATGTGACCACCATACATAATTTCTCCAAAGAGATACCTTTTTAGAATATTAATTATTAAATTCTTTTGAGAGATAGCTTCATTTTGAATTAAATTATGTGTTCACATACATAACTTCGTTTATTTTATATAATTTTTAGTATAAATTACTGTATATTTAGCTTATTTATTATTGATCTTAATTTAAGTATAAATTTAAGTATAAATTAACCTTAAATCTTCCCAAGGTACTTTCGGACTTGCTTCTAAATAATTATAAAGTACACTGACACTAATGTTCAGATCTCCCACATTGAAGGGATATATTTTATTCCAACCCTGGGGTCCAAATTTACGACGTTCCGCGACAACTGCGTGGAAGTAGCATAAAGAGAATAAAATCGCTTTGAACTCGGCTTCTTTAGAACACATTTCTAAAGTTTCTTGAGTAAAATTGTCCAGAGCTTTATGCAAATTAGCTTGCATGCCGGTGGGGGGCTCGTTTGTAATTTTAATTGATGATTCTAAAATACCCTAAAAATAATCATAAATATCGATAAAATATTATCGAACTAAGTTTTCTTTCATTACATTTCAACAATTAAGTAAGATTTGTAGATTTGTTTATAGAATACAAATAAAATTTTTAAATTGATTTAATTGATTTGATTGATTTTATTATCTTTATTTAAAAAATATAAAATAGAAAATATAAAATATAAAAATATTCTTACTTGAGGTATTATATGTCCAGCTGGTGTACTAGCTGGTTCTGCGCTCATGAACATTCTGTAATCGGGATGAGAACCTTCTGCAGCTGTTTCCAATTTCTTCTCCAGTAATGGAAGCCATTTCTTTACTAAGTGTATATTTTGCAATACCACCCAGTGACCATTTGTGGCTGCTATGTCTATAGCCTGTTCGGCCACCGTTTCTTGTCCTTGACCAAGGGATACATTATGGAAGTTTTGATTATCTGACATAAAACCAAGACGACGACCTAGGTCTTCCACATCCTAAACACAAAATAACACATTTTCTGTTTTACTATCTCTATTTTTTGATATTTTATAAAATTTTATAAAATATTTAGAAAATGAATTTAATAATTTGATTTTTATTTATTTGAACGAATTCTAAAAATTAATTATTAAAAACCTTGGATTATTTATAAGAAAAATAATAAAGAAATATTTCGCAATCACCTTCAATGGATTTACTCCGGGCGACAGAATAAAGAAAATGGGAGTGCCTGGGCTAGTCTCTTCATAAGATTTCGCAAACTCCACCGTTCTTGCTTCGACGTATCTTGCACCAAGTTTCTCCTCAATAAACGCTGCGATGGCATACGTCATCCTGTCCGGCCTCAAAGCTCTCAGCATGCACAAACGTTGTATTGCTGTCTTGTTTTTCCACTCTTGAGGAAACTTCTCGCGCTCCGGGCATTCGCACTCTACAAACTTTTTCCAGCGTTTGGCGGAACTCTCAATGTCCCGGTCCAAATTCCTTTGAACAAGCGAAACAAGTGAGTGGCTAAAGGACAACGGGACAACAGTTTCTCATCGTGCATACCGAAACTCTTCCCTCGTAGACAGACTTCTTATGCCACCCCAACTAGTATTGGTGAGAAAATCGACCGGCGAGGTGACGTGTGGCGTTATAGGGAATCTCAGAAGGAAGTCCAACTCGCTAGCCGTGACTTCGTTTCTTACCAATAATATTTGAAAAGCCATTTGCGAGGCGAAGATCAACTTGTCGCACTCAAAAAGTCCCCTGCTGGTGTACATAAAAACTGAATATGTGATGCACTCGATCAGATTCTGTACTCTTGCCGCAACATCAGGGGCAGGATCAGCTTTTAAGATCGCCTTCTGAAAGACTACGCTGAAAGCCTTTAACGAAAATTGATAAATAGGATTAATCGTATTTAAGTCGTTTAAAATAAAATACAGTAATGAGGCTCTTGCTGCTGCTGGCCGATATAATTCTCGAGCCGCATCGATCTGTCGGCTGGTACCATGAGCTTCCGTAACTTTGGACTCGATTTCCGCGGCAGTACGCTTAGTAGTTTCCAAGTTCTCCACGAGAGATGTGTCTTCAAGGACATTGCTGCCGGCTGATGATAGTCTAAGATAATATTTAAATTAATAATTGTATTTATTTTTACCGCTTAGCACAATAATTTATTACAAATTCTTGTGTATCATCAACTAATATCAATAAATTAAAAAAAATATAAAAAGAAAATTGTAGATTATTAGAATATTAATTATTATATGTACAGAAAATTTTTTTAAAGGAGTAAACTTCTTTCTCATGTGATATTTGCATAATTTATATGCAAAATATTTTACTTATCAAATAATTTATAAATTCTAAATTGTTTAATGATGATCTTGTACCTGGAGAGAAGCGAATCTTCGAGACTGTTGAGAGTAATCTTAAAATCATTCTGCTGCCTAGTAAGTTCCGCCTTTAATTCCTCCAAATCTGGTCTCTCCGCCTTAACCACTTCCGCGAGCAATTGATCTTCCAAGCCGTCTCTCGTCACTGTAAAATTAATCAGCGTAGTTTGCGCTTGCATTTCCGGCTTATAATGGGGATTAGCAAGTTTCGTGTGCAGTAGCAATCTGAACATGGAATTATATTCCACTTCCTTATCGCCGATCTTAATAGCTCGACCTTTCTTGATTAAATTTCGACCGAGCAAAGGATCCAAAACAGGATCTACAGTCTCCCCGATATTCTCCAGCAGGACTGTAGATCCATTTGCTAATGCTAATTCAATCACTTCCAAATAACCACGTTGACCTAATCTGATTACTTTCAGCTCGTCTTCGTACTTCTCCTTGATCCACTTTATACCCTGAAGCTGTAAAAGATTCTTATAATTTTCTTATCGAGTCTTATCGAATTTGACTTTGCATGATTTCTTGATTCTGTACCTGTGGATCTATCATTAGCGGCCAACGATCGGAGTTAGTCAGTATCGTAGCATTTTCTGTCGACATTCGATCATTCGGCAATCCTTCGTTATTCCATTTGGCAATTTGCGTGTCGTCCGTTAACAACGAGAGAGGATCTAAGCCTTCTGTAATCGGGATTATCGGTTCTATACTACGTATGAAATGCAACCATTGCTTATTTAATAAATCCTGTCGGAATTGTTTTGTGAAACAACCCACGTAAGATATGAAAGCCGTCACTAGTAGTACATCGCCAGGTAGCGTCGATGCTTGCTGCATAAAGCTATAAATATTTGCAATTTTTACTTTATTCATAAATTATAATAAAATATTATATATCATAAAAAATGCTCACTTGGCTACCGAATCGGCCCAACGAACGTTCTCGGATGCTAAACCACCGACTAATCTGTTCGCTAATTCAATCGTTGAATTAGTGGCATCGGCTTCCTGTTGGCATTTTAATTTTTCGGATGTCGCTTTCTCAAAGTCTGCCGTTAATTTCGCCAACTGTTCTTCTAAGGACTGAGAAAAGAAGTCGATTATTTAAACTATTTTAATAATAATTAAACACAACATTGCACGTGAAATAATATATGTCATGCAGTTTTATAGAACTTTGAGATATTGAATTACAGAAAATAACCTTTGATATTGACATTCACTTACAGTTACTTTTCGTTTGATACCACTAAGCTTATCCTGAGCTGCAGCAAGTTCTGCGTTTGCATGTGCAAGTGCCTTCCGTTTCGGTTCCACGTCGCAAAAGACTTCGTAGAACTTGATAATATTAATTACCCAAGCGCATAAGCCCGCCGCGGCGGCTGACTTGGATCTTACAAACTCAGGCTCGAATTCGGAGTCCTTGAGATACGGCTGTATCGCTTTAATCACCTCAGGATGTATGTTCTCTTTATCATAATTGATCAGAGAATCCAGAAAAGTGTCCACTTTCGCCATCATGATCTTTAGGAGAAAATGAAAAATATAATTTTTGACGCTTGTTGCTTAAATGGAATCGACAAGAGAGAACTACTCTCTCGAATGGTTTCAATCGATTTGATAATACCTTGGCTGCTTTCCAACTGCGATCTTTAGCTACTTTGCCAGCTGGTGCCAAAAGGACCATGACTGCAGCAGTAACGTTTGTTACAGCACCGGGAGGCGAACCAAATGATTTTAATTCGGTTAGATTTGCTTTGTTCAAAGTGTTTAAAGCTTCTTGCGCGGCCAGCAAAGCAGGCTCGGCTTTCATTAAATCCACCTCGCAATCTTTTTGTTTCTTTGAAACTTCCTCAGCAATCACGGCCAC
>NW_017259583.1:2016630-2073110 GCF_001594045.1 Atta colombica | reverse complement strand
ATATATATATACGTATATAAAATTGTGTAATTTATTATACATTAATGATATTACAAACCTATCGCCTTTTCTTTTTGGACTTTCTCTGTTTCGACACCAACTATAGCAATTAAAGCATCTGCAGCATCATTCTTTTGCTGTAATTCTACTTCTTGTACAGCCAACTTCTTTTTTAATTTGTCTACTTGTACTGCTGTTGATCTCAACTTGTCCAAGCCATTTTCCAATCTAGCCACTCTAGCACGTAGTTCAGAAGTTTTTGTTTTTAACAACCTAGTATATAAACTTATTTGCTCCAGAAAAGACTTTGGAGTCGTGTAATTGTAACGACGTTCGCTGCTCAGATAATGACGGCTAGCTATATTTACACTGGTATGTGCATGAGCCATAAATTTGGCAGCAGATTCTCTGTTAGAAAGAATGCGTCTCTTATTTTTTTAGCTGAATGTACCTGTAGCTATCTTTATTCAAGTTCCAATATTATTTTATAATATTGAATATACCTGTAAGTTTCTGGCAGTTCCTCCAATTCCTGCAAAAATCTTTTCGACACAGACATTAATGCTTCCTGAGGCCACTCATGAAACCAGTTTATCATTGTACAGTTTATAATTGCCGGAAATTTTCTGGATCTGACTCGCAATGTCGAACCGACGGGAGAAAAACATAATACTACTCTGAGTTGTCGACGAACGCGATCAATAAAGAATTTCCAGCAATTTTCGCGTGTGTCCAACATACCGGCGCCTTTCACCTCATTACGAACCCCTATTAAATTTTAATAAGATATGCCAAATGCTAATATCTACCTTCATGTTAAGCTTAACGATTTTAGCAAATAATAAAATAATAAAAAATAGTAATACTAATAAAAAGATTGGAAAGATATTATGATACAAATTTTGTTATAAAAATGATACAAACTTATTGTTGCCATGCAAATAATATATATAAATATTATTTTATTTATTTATATTTTAATTTAAAATTATTTTTATATTTATATTTAAAATTATTTTTCAAACCTGCTATTATACTTTCCATCTCGTCCTCGGCGAATAAATCAGGAACCTCTCCAGACGCGAGCATGTCATTGATAAGTACTAGGAATTGCTCGTTTGGAACTTGCGCGTCTGTCATCAGAAACATGATGCCCAAATTTTTCAAGCCAGCTTTTGAATACAAAGCGGCGAGTTCCAACTTGAGATCAGTTACGCCGTAACCTTTCTTCAGCTGAATTTGGAAAACTTCTAATGAACTTATAAAAGCTGCTAATCGTGAAAGACTCTGTTTACCGGAGCCACCCACACCCACTAAGAGCGCACTACCTCTGGGTGATTCTAGGATCCTATTTACGCGACATACGTGCATCATAGCATCTTCGAAAAGTACTAAATTCATGGCCGCTACTAAATCATTATAGCTGACCATTGCCTCTGACAACAAACGATGTAAAGTTGCCCAGTCCTTGATCTGCATGTATTTCGGCTCTCCAACGCCTCCTAAACATTATGCAATCTTTTTAGTAATTTCCGAAAAGATATACATTTTTATACTTCTTAAAACAAAATGTTGATGCTAATTGTTATAAATTTTAAAGAATTAATTAATTCACTATTAGTAATTTTGTAAAAATATTTTAACAGAGAATAAAAACAGAATCAGAAAATACGGACCTGCAAAATGGCAATAGATGTTGGGCTTTTCCAGGATCGCACCTTCGTCGACCTCCTCCACATTCTTTTTCAGGATATCGAGTTGTAGTTTCAAAAAACTTTCAATGTCTTTTTCGTCTGTTAGCTTATCTCCGTAGACGCGTTGAGTTTCGTGCATCCAGAGTCTGATTAAATCCACTGAGGATTGTAAGCACTCGTTGCCGCTGAACAATAAACCTTGAAAGCAATTGGAAAGTTCACGGAGATTGAAGATGTAATGGAACTTCACGGCTGTCGGTAAAAACATTTGAGCACAACGATGATGTAGTTGAATGCTTGCTTGCACGATGTTGGGACATAACTCGATGACGCTTATAGGAAACCTGATTATTATTAATTAATATTAACAATAATTGAATTTTTGATTACTAGAACTTGGTGAGTGATTTAATTATTAGTACAAATTATTAGTACAAATGTGTAAAGAATTTTATTATTTTAATATTAACCTGTGTTCTACATTTGCGAAGTGCTGCGACAAAATGGAGGAGTATATTGTTGTTAAAGAATCCACATTTGGAAAACTGACAGCAAATACAGCAAAATGTCTTTGCAATCTCGGATTAATGGTAAATGAGCCGGCGGTCGGATTCATGCAGCTGATGTACTGGCAATTGTGGATGTCCTTTAGGCTTAATTTGGTTCGATCGTACCAATGACCATAATCTAAATGTTGTCTAATTAATGTGTGAGGCTGGACCGTACCATATGCGTCCACTTCTGGCATGTTCATATCATCGATAAAATATACTAAGGTCTTATTTCCTGGCGGACCATAATTTCTACCCGCTTTCTTCTCTAGTGATTTCTCTAAGATTTTTTGCAGCATTTCAGACGAGGTATAGAAATTGAACGGTACGTTAGAGACCGCGTAATTTTCAGAAAGCTGAAGAAGTTTCTCAGCAATCAGAACCGTTTTACCGCAACCAGCCGTGCCGACTAACATTATCGGGTGTTTCTCCGGCATCAACAAGTCGAGAAAGTATTTTATTCTGATAGATTCTGACGTGTAAACTAGAATCGCTTGCAATGGTATCTCTGGATCCAATTCAAATTTTGATAGACGTTCTGTCCAAGGAAGAAAATTCTTCGTCTCGTTATCAATGTAATAATCAAAAACCGTTCCTTGTGACGGAAATTTTATTTGCTTGAATTCATTGGTCCACCATTTAGTAAACTCTACTCGGTAATCCACAGTTTGATCCTGAAACATCGAGGAGCCGAAAGCCCAGATGGCGGCGAACACGAAATAAAGTTCGTAATGATCCTTGTGGAAGTCGCCGGTTGTCAATTCTGGTTTTAAGAGACAATGGAGAAGATGGCATAGCATCTCGACGTGTGCCATGTCGGCTATGGGTGTTATCTTCTTAAATCTCGTTCGTAAAGTTTCGAGACAAGTAGGGATATATTTATCAAAGAGCATGACGAGATTCGATTTCTCGTTCGGCAAAGATCGTTTCTCGACCCAGCTGGTTACATATGGATTCCATCCTAAATCTTGCGGATTTATATATAGGATACCGGCACGAGAGACCGTGGCGGGTGTGGCAGTTCTTAGATTCGAGATTTCAAAAAGTAATCTCATGGCTGGCGTAAGGGCAATTCGTTCGTTGCTAGCCAACGTCAGAACCTTGTTGTCATCCATAACGGTATTCAACGACTCAATCCACATCGGATCGATATCGCCATCCAAGACAATCCACTTTGGATTTTCGCCGCCTAGGTTGGCCTGTTCTCTCATTATTACCGAGAAAAGACCGTCCTTCCATTCTCGCGTCGCTGGATTGATGATACCGAAGAGTTCGTCATTGGTTACAGCTTTAGGATTAAGATCGTTATACACAGGCTTTCTCTTCATATTATGATAAGTTTTGAACAGTGTCTTCCAAACTTGAGTCTTTCCAGAACCAGTTATACCTACGATAAAGACGGAGTGTCTCACTTCTAACAACTCCTCAAGCTGTACAACCTTGAGAATAAAACCGTCTTCTGGTTGTAGACTTAGATCGGCGGCCGCTTGTTTCACCATCTTCTCGAACTCAATGTCTCTTTTTCTAGGAACGTCCAATGCTGGGAATAAATCGGCTATTAGTCCCATAAAAACCGGTAGATCATCCGACACCACTTTGGGAATATTGAAATCTCTCAGTGCTCTCATTAGTACTTGTTCTTCTGGTCTGCCGGGATCACCTCTTTTTAAGCTACCGGCGACCACTAAAACCGATTTTATTGCTCTCAAACCCCAGTCATAGTGATCCTGTTTAGATAGCAATTCTTTACATAACGTGTACAATGTAATGAACTTTCTTGCGAGTACTCTTGCGTCCTGAAATCCTTCCGCTACTAACATTATTTCGCATATCAATTCGAAATCGGGCACTACCATGGCGCAGGGACGGAAAAGCGCCTTCAGATTTTCCGGCAATTCCGTACGGCCGGCGTAACCCGGATTCATGGTGATGAATATGCCAACAGTCGGCTCGAGAGCTATTGTCTCGCCCATAAAGTTGAAGTGTTCCTTCTTATCTCTGATAGCGTCTTGAATCGATTTCACTTGCACGGCGACCACCGAGAGCACCTCAACAGTGATCCTGTTGAATTCATCGAAACAACCCCATGCGCCGGTCTGCGCCAGACCCTTGTATATGTTACCGCAGGATTTGTAGTCCATCTGCTCAGAACAATTGAACACATATACCATTATGCCAAGAGCTCTGCCGAGATCTTTCGTGGTCTCTGTCTTTCCAGTCCCAGCCGGTCCGGCTGGACCACCACCCATGATGAGATGCAGAGATTGCGTCAGAGTTATATAGCACCTGTCCGTTAGTGGCGTTATGACCAATCTGGAAGCAAACAAATGTATATTGCATTGGTAATCAAAAATAAATAAATATTAAGTGAAACATAAATGCATATTCTAACCTGGGAGTATTACCCAAGTATTCATGAGAATATTTGAACTGTGCGTCGCAAATATTTGCGAAGCAATCCTTTTCCTTCTCATCCCATCTGTGTCGCAATTGACTTTGCCATTGAAAAGCTTGCGCGCTCTCCACTTTCGATTGCACCAGCTTCGTCACAACGTCTCTAGAATGAACGTCGATTGTACAGATAGTCATGACCTTCTGTCTCTCCTGTTTGGTCAGTTCTCCTATCAGTAGTGTGATTAAAGTACTTAGTTGCGAAATTTGCTTTTTCAAATAGTCCTTCAGCGAGTTATCGTAACCTTCTTCGAGACGTGCGAAGGCTAGATTGACTTCGGTGCTCCACCAAATTTGTGTTCCGCAAAGAGATACTTGGGCCGGATAATCGAACAGCCATTGCTCTCGCGGCTTTTCCTCGTATGTTACAACCGCTTCACTGAAATAATGCCGAATGGACACGCGCATGGCTTTCTGAAGACGATTCAACCATCCTTCCACAGCTCCTTCACAAATCATCTCGTAATTTGCAAAGTCTACGTATTCGCTGTCCTTAGCAAACATGCCTGAAATATGATGAAAAATAACTAATATTTTAACGCGAAATATCATTCATGATTAATTATTTACCTAGGATGCGCTTTAACGAAGTATTCTTAGTGTCGAAGTTTAGCCGCGCCATAGAATCGAATAACTTCGTCAAGTGTTTCGCTACTATTTCTGGTTGGTTTCCATTCGAAAGTATGTCCAATAAATCGCTGGAAGAAACGAAGTAGAATCGCGGGAAAGCGAGACGCTTCGTTTCGAGATATTCTGCCAAAGCCTTCTCGCATAATACGAGCTCTTTTTGCAGAACATCCAAAGCGAACACAAGACCGTCCTTATTCGTCGCCTCGATGACGTTCGGTGTTTTCGCCATCTCTTCCGTCATTTCCTTAAATTCCTTGTCAATGCGATCAAATCGTTCAGCATCCACTGGCAATTGCCGTCGAATATCTTCAGATGACATAAATATACTCTCGAGATGCATCCACGTACGTTGAACTTCGAACCAGATCGTCGTCACCTGATCGGCGATACTCAGTTTCTTTTGCCACGACGATACTTCCTCCAAGAAGTGCGCGATAAATTTTGAGGTAATCAGATTTTGCAATTGTACCTACAATTTTAGGAAGGAAATTACTCTTAAATTAATAATCATAATACAATAATATTTCTGTTGTTGATTATGAGTTAATTGAAAATATTTAAAGTTGAAGGTATTAATTAAATATTTAAATATTTAAAGTTGAAGGTATTAATTAAATAACCTGGTTTTCCTCTAAGGTCTCAATCAATTCTTCACTAGCTCTTATTAAAGTAGCTCTCGTACGAGCATGAACTTCTCGCTCGAATTCCATTTTAGACCACGTAACATTCAACTCTTTCATATATTTCTCCATGGACATTTCCTTAACCGCTTTGTCCACTATATTTTTAACTTCCTCCTCACAATCGTGGAGATTTAATTCGAGCAGATCAGCTAAAGTCGTCGATTCGTCCATTACGAAACGAACCTACGTGTAAAAAAGTCGTCTGACGATGTAGCTATATACTCTCGATAAAAAGCAGATCGTGTGATTTACTTTAGAGCGATATAGGAAATTGCTAAATAATATAAAATATGGCAGTGATATTTTGTGTTCATTAGCAAATTTATTAAAGAATTGTACAGTGATTTATACAATGAATGAATAATGAAGAACTTACATAATAAAAGAATGATAGTGAATTATAAATATGATTATCTGAATTCTAATATTTAATGCTAAATATGGCTATTCTTACCATCATTTTATTATTAAACTGAATGCGAATTTCATATCAAAATCATTAGACACATTTAGCATTGAATAAGCTTGTAAGTATGAATCTTGCGAATAATCAAATTCTAAAATCTTAATATTATATTGATCAGCGTGTTCCATGCTATGATGTGCGTATAAAATATAAATGTTATAACATACATGTAAGTGTCGGATATGATATGTAATAGTGCGCACTTGCGAAGAACTATCATGCCGAGATTGATTTTATCAAAATTTACAATTTTATATTGAAAATATAATGAGAATGAGATTTTTAAAATAAATTCACGTGGTATGTACAGCATATGTACAGCGGACTTACGGTCATTTCTGGAGTCATGTTGCCCAATTTCTGTAACACCGATAGCGTATATATACAGCGGTGCAACTAAGTCTAGTATGATCTGATGTGATTACGCACACGCATTATTGTTATGTACAATTTCGCAGAATCATTTCAAATGTAATGATCGTAGCAAAATCTTAGAATATAAATGGATAGGGCGTTGAGTTTTGTATGAATTTATATCTTCTTTCAGCTAATTATAAGCTGGATATCAAATATATCTTCTAATTTATAAATTTATAAAGAAATGAATTAAATATCCGCTCTGCAATTTCCAGCGATACCTTAGTACTATTCATCAGCTGTCGCCAGTGTCTCTCCCGAATAGCTGGATTTTGCAATTCTCCTACGGCACGCAGCGACGTAAGCATATTCTTCACCGTCGCTTCCAACGATATGTAAGTGTCCCAAGGTCTCATTTCTTTATCCAATGCTACTAAATGAAATACATCCGATAAGATTAAAATTGTATTGTCCAAGCGAGGGAAATATTTTCTTATGATTTTGCAAATAATAATACACAGCTGCGTATATTTTGCACAACGTTAATTTCAGTTATGCAAAAGTGAAAAAGGGTGGGTGCGAGAAATAGTAATATTTTATAAAAATATATTCGCGCAATTTGAGGGAATCCTTGGAGTTCGTGGACAATTTCTTAGCTACTAACCACGTATCTCCTTCGCAAACTTCTTGCACTCGATATCCATATTCTCCACATCAATTTTTCTCCATGGCGTCGTCTTCCATCCCTCGATACTACTCTGCACTATATTTACATAATCCCAGAGTTGCTTAAGCATCTTCAGCTCCCTCCTGCACTGCCTCAGCTGTTTAAATTCGGGTACCGTCACTTCAAACAACGAGGCAGATTCTTGTATATCCTTCATTTGACGTTCCAGCATGAGGATCTCCTTGTGAGCTTCGTCTAATAGCTCATATGGATTCTTGCAGTCGTACTTAAAGAATGTGTATCGCCGAAATGCCTCTCGATACTGATTTATTGTAATATCAAATGCGGAAATCCGACCACGAATTCGTGATACTTCGCCTATTATTTTCATATCGTTATTGAATATAACGATTTGTACAAATGATATTATATTACAATAATATTATAGAATATCTAAACATAAAACTAAATTTTAAAAAATTTTGTTTTCATAAGAAATAAAGATTATTGCGCATTATTACTAATTTTAAAAGTAATTATTTTTATCCGTATAATATTCTCATAATTAAATAAAATATTAAATTGATTAATTCATAACATTATCAATTTAATAATATTGCTTCTCATTTTACAGACCTGCCTGTAATGGCGCAACTTGCTGCTTCACCATAAGAGCGAGTTTTTTCGTGTTTGCCCATTGCTCCGGCAACTCTTGCAACAGCACGTTTACTTCTTCGGGTATATCTTGATCGTAGAACTTGAGCAACTCAATGGTTTCCTCTAAGGGATGGAACATCTCATCCGTAGTTGGTTGACGTTCTTTCACCTGCAGTAGGAAGCCCATTATGCTAACTAAAGCCGCATAATCACCTGGTTGTACTTGTTGTAACAATCCTTCGTCCGCTAATCTAGAAATCGAGTACAATATTTATAAAAGTAAAGTCATATTACCAATTAAAAAATATACATGTAGACTTTTTATATGAGTTAAGAAACAATACTCTAAATGAGTATTTTATTAAAAGCGATATTTTACTTGAAATTTTGAAATATTTAAATTACACTATCACATGTCATATATACATTTTGTACGAGAGTACCTTATAAACGCTCCCAGATTAGAAAGACTGCTTGTTACACGATCGACTAAATGTTTTTTGAACATGCTCGACCATTTGCACACCGTATTCAATACTGACTGTCTGAAGGGTCTTAGATCTACCCTGAACCAGCCACAAAATACTTTGGATAGATTCATTTCCTCGATCTCGACATAGAGACTCTCGTAAAGATCAATTTGTTCGCGAAATTGCTCCATTTTCGGCGGTGACTTTGTCGGACCTTTAGGGTCCTGAGCTGCTACCATGTCCATTTCTTCCACCGACAGTTGCCGACTATATTCGAGAAATTGTTGCATTACAACATCTCTATCATCCAGCCATAAATAAGCATAACCTAATGAAACATTGGTTGCACTGAGATTTAAATATAATAATATTTTACAATTTATATTTTAGAATTAAAAAATCTCTCTGTCTCTCTCTCTCTCTCTCTCTCTCTCTCTCTCTCTCTCAGAATCCACATTGTTGCACAGAATAATCCACATTTTTAATTTTAATGTAACTTTCTTTTGCTAGTTATATTATTTAATTATTTACATGTTTAAAAATGATTTTTTGACATTTATATTATTAGATGAGATTTTTTATAAATTATTCGAAAAAATACTGAAAATTGACTTAATTTATGATTGATAATGAACTTAATTTAAATTGGAATTATTTTGTAACTAGATACTTGTAATCATACCTTCAAAATTACTACAAAAGTCAGTAGCTTCCTCTACGGCAGTAGCTACACTTGTCAATATCTCATCTTTCATTCCCTTCATGTCTATATCGGACGCTAATTCTTCAGCGTATCCTTCAGAATCATTTTTTAATCGCGGTACCAAGGCAGCCATACCGTTAATATCATTTAATAAACCAAGGATCAGCTGGTCAAGTCCGTCTGGATCATCGGGTTCCAGTGATGGCATGTAATACAAATCTGGTTCCCTAAGCTCTAATTTTGCTTCAAGTAATGGCTCGCATTGACCGATTGGCTCCATGCTTTCTGCTAAATAACCTAAACGTAATGATTATAAAAAGAGAAATATTTTTAGATTTTATTAAATTTTCATTACCATATATTTATTGTGTAAATTAAAAATTAATTAAAGAAAAAAATGTTAATTAAACTTTTCATGCCATTAAATGTGACTTTTTTTTTATTTTAAGATGGATATAGACCTAAAGAACATCCAACTGCTTTTCGAAGAGACTCAATCACAATGTCATCGATATACTTTACGTATTCTTGCCAAGCTTCCTGTTCGATCTCATTAATTTGGAAAAGCATCTTATTTTCCTCCAATATTGAGTGTATCTGCTCAGCTGCTTTCATAATCTCCGCGTAACGTTTCGATACTTTCTCCGAACGATCTTCTAAGGCCAGTAATGTCTCCTTGCGACGGTCTTTCCGTTCTATGAGGGGCGTTTTTATCCAAGGTTCCAAAATGTTTCTGATCTTCCCCACGTTCGATTGAGCGGACTTCATGCGCTTCCACAGCCCTTCTACGAGATCGCCCAACTCCGTTATATATTCCAAAAGACCGTCTGATCTCCACCATAGCTCATCTTCTCCACGGGATATTAGGGAATCGATTCGCGCTATTTCTAACTCGATTAGGTCAAACTCAACTCGCTTGGTTGTTTTACGTATGTTGTTATATGAATCAACTATGCTGCTTAGCATTGTGCGAAATTTTCTGAACGTCTCCGCGCTCTCAGATACCTGATGGTATAAAATAAAAATAATTAAACACACGTGGTGAAACTTTCATAACATAAAAACTTAATCTAATTTTCTAAACGTGAAGTCATAATTTTGCTCGTTTTAATTAAAACATTTAAATCAATGTACCTTAATTGCTTCTTCGGGAATATCAGACCGCGACATTTGTTTCAAATAACTCACTTCTTTCAATACTGAGAGAAGATCGGGATCAAAATTCAATAGCAAATTACCATCAGTGTCTCTACAAAGCAAATAACGTTTGAGACCAACATCGACAGTTTGCGGTACGGTTTGTGCCCACTCAGTGAAAAGATCATTCTCCTTATCGGCGAATATTTTCATCAATCTTTTGTAACGTGACATTATATTATTACCTTCATCGCTGTGAACGATTCTGCAAATGAAAGAAACTATGAATGTATTAACAGAGATCATTGAGGAGAGATAATTAAATATATTATTTATCTTTCTTTTCAAATTTTATAGCTTTCTTCATAAAAACACTTACATACAAAACACTTTTTTATCTAGAAAAGGAACTCTATCTTTAAAGAAGAACTTTGATCGTAATACGTACGGATGCGGCATAGCTTTGAATGATTGTACAGGTAAGTCTATACGTTGCTGCAGCATGTTAATGAACGTTAAAGCAGCGGCCAAAGGAGGTAGATTAATCAAAGCATCCTTGCTACCACGATTGAACAAAACTTCCACCACCGAAAGTTCCATGTTTAAAAGTTCGAGAATTCTAATATATCTATTACTGAATTGCTTTCGTATAACGGGACGTTCCAGTACCGATCCAGCAATATTTATCAACTGATAAATAAAAACAAGTATCTTTTACGAATAATTGACAAAATACATTGTATTAAAAACAAAAATGAAATACAAACCTTGAAAACACTTTCAAGATTGCCACAGTCGTCGAAAGCCTGGCATAGAATCGCTGATAGTTTACTATCGAGATCGGTGATAGATTTAGCGAACTTAGTGCAATCGATGACGAAAGATTCGTCATCTGGCTCGAGAACGTCGCTTGCCCTCACGGTGAACGAAACGAAAAGCTGCTGAAATTCTTTGAACACACTTATGATCCTTGCACTTAAAGACCGTCCGAGAATGCCGCCTATTTCAATCTTTTCCAACTTGGAAAATTCGAGAACAGTATCAAAGAGCCACTCAATATCCGTCAGCCGTTTCAAGAAAGCATCGAGACGAGTGAAGACGGCGGTCGAATTAAATGTCCAAGGTGGAGCTTCCGGTTTTAAACCAGGCATGTGCTTTCTCAATTCGAACTGTCTTTTGAATTCTTCCAATACTCCTGATTGAAAATATTTTTGATATTTCAGAAATCCGGAAGAATAAATCGGATTGTACGATATATTATATATCAAAATTATTATTTTTAGGATATTATACAAGGCAAGAATATTATACAAAGCACAACTTTTATATAATATAAAATAAATATAATATAAATTTAAATAATATAAAAAACAATGTCAAAATATTATATTGATAATATTTAAAATGATATATACTATTATTCTAATAAAACGTAGCATTTACTATATTAATAGATTAATAATTATTCAAGTTTCGACTGCGATGTAAAGTAAGACATTCTAATTAATAATTATACAATAATAAAAAATGATAATTCTATAGCACATGTTAATTTTCTAGGAAAGCATTAATAAAAGGTTTAATAGCTTAATTTAACAGATGACTACTACCTTTCGATATTTTAACTCGCTGGAGAGCTTCGTCGACGTCGCTCTGAAATATTGATGTCGGGTCGAGAAACCGACGTGCCTCCTGTATCAATAAATTGCATATCTGCCGAAGCATGATGATGAGTTTGCTAGAGCTTTGATAACTCTTGCACTTTGCCCACGCTAATCCGAGCGAATGTATCAGAGTTGCCATCAGCGGCTTAGCTTCGGCAAAGTCAATCTCTTCTACGGTCTTGAAGCATTTCGCCAGAGGCATTAGATACAACGATATATCCTTCGCTTCGGCCAATGAGGAAACAACATTGTCAAACAACGTACGAAAACAAGGAAAATACGCACTATCAGTTTTCTCAAGAATTGTCGCCATTTTTTTCACACGATCCTCTTGCAATTGATCGTAGATGTATCTGCAAAAAATACGCGCGATAATAAATATTCTTATGTGATATACTGTAAAATGAAAATGTTTATTTGATTGTCTTATAAAAGTGCCGTATGAAAAATACATCATCTATATTATTTGATACCTTAAATTTGCCAATCTGGTAGACCAATATTCTAGCTCAACATTGGGTGTCGGATTTTGTCCATTATCAAACGCGATGCTGGATTCATGAGTGACCACATCATTCACTAAATAAGCCCATTTTATCACCACACCTTCTATAGCACTTTTTAGATATAAATCAACCGCTTGCGGTCCTTCTACAGAAACCAATCTTTCGACTTCTGTCACCTTTTCGAGACCAGCTGGCATCGGTAATACCGTTCGTCCATTTACTTGACCTTTCACCTATCCATTCAAATATAAAATATTTTCTACTATTTTTATTTTATTTGAAAAAAAAATTAAAAAGATTTTCCACTATTTTTATTTTATTTGAAAAAAAAATTAAAAAGATTTAACTATTGATTGCTTATTACCTGATACAATGTGCCACGAAGAGCATGCACATGTTTACATATATCATGAATCGCTATTTCCGGTAAATCTTTATGATTTTCCGGCTTGGTGAGAAGAGGAGCGACGATATTATCCACTAACGTAGCCAATTGATCGACAATCCGATGGGATAGATCTCCCACGATTAACATGGCCGAACATGCTTCCTTGTCTTTCGGTAGTGGCGCTTGTGTTACTTTGACTGCGTAAACTCCTGTAACAATAACATAAATTTTCTTTATTTTCTTAATATAAATGCTTATTATATATTTACACCAAATAAATCGGTATTGAAATGGAATAGAAAATTCTTAGTACAATATTTAACCCGAGAGTAAGCATATTTCGAAACTAACGTTTGAGTATAGGCGCGTCCTGGTTATTTTGACCGAAATATATTTTCGCACATATATGTGTTATAACTAGAGAATACATATATGATTATAATATTACTATAATACTACTAAGTAATAATTAGTAAGAAAATGAGACTACAAACATTAATTACACTAACGTAAGTAAGTTTACATACTATTGCGTACCGGGACGGACGTGTTCCATTTCGATTTGGGTACCTAATTTCATACCTAATTTTTGTCAAGTTGTTGAACTTTTTCATAATTGTTTCCTTTTTTTTTTTTATTTATTACCTGCATTTTCGAACTAGTTTATTTGCCAGATTGCCGGGTTGACTGCGAGAGTCAATAAAAGAAGAAAAAAAAGACTAATATAACGCTACGGTCTTTTAGATCAACTGTTACAAACATGTCCAATTTTAGATATAAGCGTGTTTACGTCATCTATTTTGGCATACTATACGAAAACATTAACAAACATTTACGTAAAGGTAAAAATATAATATAGTGCCAATAAATTGAAAGATATAAATAGAAAATAGAAGTACGGCAAAATGATCATAACGCGACCACTCCCGAGTAACTGTTAAAATATAATTTCTAATTATTATAAATTTTGATATAATATTTTTATATATAATTATTTTTATTCATAAAAAACTTACCCTTTGTTCTCTGACACGGTATGGGAAAACTGGAAGACGCTACTAATTGCGCATTTGGTGTTAAAACGACAAAAAGAGCGATTGGTAATGGCTTGTCCAAAAAATCCAACACCACATTCCGATATTCTTCTGTCAGTAATAATCTTCCCCATTTTTCTGGCTTTAATTTCAAACTCTTCTGCACGAAACCGCCGATATATTCAAGTCGGAAGTCAGCTGGTGCTTCCGGAGTAGTCATTTCTGTTTATAATATCAAAAGACATTTGAATATTTTCTTCTATTATATAGAAAGTTTAATGTAATTTTTAAATAATAATATTTATTTATAAGCTAATATACATATTACATCTTGATAGATGTATGTACGTGTGTTTATCTGTCAATTATATTCAATTTATCGATTATAAATGGAATAAAAAGAATTAAATATATTGATGAAATTTCTGAAAACAGATCATTAACAATTATGTAATAGCAACTTGAAGAATGAATGACTAAACGATGTTCTGCGTCGAAAACTTTAGTTTAGAATTTGTTAGAAGCGACGCTTCTTACAAATTCACGAGGACGAGCGATCGTAAATCCGAAATTTTGCTGACGCAGAGTATTATGCTTCGTAAATGGCTGTCGTGCAAACGGGTCAGGAAACCAGGTACGGACTGAACCAGCGAAAAGCAGTTTGGTATTGGACTATCGTGTCTCTCCCAAGTTGGAACCTCGCTCGCTCGTTGGCCCCCCTGTTGTCGCGGAACGCACGTAATATGCTGAAAACAACTGACATTGCACGCGATGTCCGCCTTCCGCGCAGCGGCAGGTACGATCTCATTCCTTTTGCGAAGTTTCCTCAGACTCGCGCAGCCCGAGTCTTCCGGTCGCTAGCGTGATGTTATTTCGGCTCCTTCTACCCACGGCCTTGCAACGATGTAGATCTTCGTTACAACCGTAAGTTCCAAACATGAATATTAGCATGTTGTAAAACGAAGTTAACTTTGCTCGCCGCGCGTTCAGCGAAGTCTTTTACATGGAAGACGACTTTGATATCACATTGAAAGAGCAATTTTACTAAAGAATCTAAAATTTAACTAAACACAAATCTGAAAAATAATTTTGTTCCACAACTAAAATAATTAGGCAAGACAACCAAAATTGGTTGTTAGAATATTAAAATATTTGCAGTATTGCTCATGCTTAAAATTCCTGCAAAATTCTGTTGATGTTCCAACAAAATTATTATTTTTAGTAATTATTGTAATTAGTTCTGTATTTAGTTCTGTATCTAGCCAAATTTTTAGATTATTCAATAAAATTACTCTTTTAGTGTAGACAATTTTTTTCGTGGCCTGTTCATTTGAATATTCATATAATTTTATAAAATACCATCAAATTTAAACTGCGATGTTGTAACATAAGATTTCCGTATATTGTAGAAAGTATAAACTAGATTGCTTCGATTGACGTCTATTGTCTTCCAAAGAACTTTTATATGAAATTTATAATGAAGGTGTGCAGAGTATGTGACGAGAAAAATAAGGAATAATTATGTTTTACAAAATTAGTTTTATCTTCTGCTACAAACATGAATATAAATTTTAATCAATAACATGAATCTAAAACGCACGTCACGGAAAGTTCTACTTAATGCAAAATAGAATCGTTTGAAATGTCACTCTGTACCGTGCACCACTTTCGCGCACAAAGGAAAGAATAGACTTGAATATTTCAATCGATTAATCGTAAAATCTCCATGTTAAAAAAAGAATACTTTTGCTTTATCTTGTGCGTATTTAATTACACTTGTTCTGCAGCAGTTACTCTATTAATTAATTCGCAACTTCGATCTTCTTTTTCTTTTTACTTACTATAAAATTCGCTTCCACATTTTCGAGTAATGCAAGATAGGAATTTTTCCAAAAGATACGTACATGACATTTTTAAACTTTTAAAATATTTTTCACGCGTCTTTTTTCAAACGTTAAGAAATTAAATGAACGATGCTAAACGTAAACATTTTTAATTTTACATTAAATAAATTTGCATCAAAAAGACGTAAAATGTTATTGCACATGTTGCATCTCTCAAAACTCGGTTGAATAAGCCCAGCGTTGTAACATTCAAAATGAGCGTATTAAAAATCCGGTTGTGTCCGATCGAGCACGCCGCTCGCGTTATGAGGGTGAAGAGAGTTTCTCTTTCATCGCTTTAATCCTAGTACACGCACGTGCACGCACACGAGTTACCCTACGGAGAGCGTATACGCGCGCATATACAAAGGGCCCCGGTGCTTTTCATTTCGCAGATATTCGCCCTTCTTCAAATTAGGAAAAAAAAGGGACGAGCACATCCCCCCATACTCTAGCCCACCATATCAAATTACTCCGCCTCCTTTCCACCTTTTTATCCACCGCTCGTGCGTTCCGCTTGCACCCTCGCCTCGCGCACGGGGGTGCGCGAGAAAAAAATTCGTCCTCGCTGGATGGCCACGGAAATTGGAACAGCACGGACTTTCATCCGGAACGAAGATGGTAAATACGCTGTAACAACATGTAAAAGCTTTCTCATATAGTCTTTGTACGTAGTACGATGTTACTATTTACGAGATTTATACATAAAAAGGGTGCGAACAAAGTTCTGCAAAATTCAAGATGATGTGACATTATATTTGAAAGTGATTTAATTGTCTCTTCAAGATTCGTTTCGTTTAAGTTATACTCTAATTATGCGAGTCAACAACTGACTCAAACATGTCTCTAAATTTCAAGCAAACATATCGCTATGTAAAATCTAAAAAAAATAATAAAACGAAGTATTTTATATATTGTATTTACAATATTAAATCATAATATTAAATCATAATAAAATTAATTTAAGAAAAAAAAGGAAATCTTATTACGTAGTAAATAAGAGAAATTAAATCGTGGCGACATCGCATTTTTGCGAACAGACGCTTATATTGAGTTGTTCAAAAAGTCATTGCGTTTTTTCCAATAGATGGCGATGTCCATGTTTATTTGTATGCGAGCGTGAATGAATGTCAAATGTTTACGCGCGTTTTGTTATTGACACTCAACCTAAAAACCAAAAAAAGAGTTGACGCGATTCGGTCGAGTTTTGTGCTTGCAATTGTGGTTCGAACATGGAGAATTTTGAAGAGCATATTCGTCATATTCTGTTTTATTATTTCAAAAAAGGGAAGAAAGCAAGAGAAAAGTTGCGTCGAGTTTACGACAGAAATGTCAAAAAACGTCAGTGTAAAAACTGGTTCGCCCGATTCCGTGATGGTGATTTTTCAATCAAAGACGCTCATCGCTCCGATAAGCCTTCCAAAATTGATGACGATGAAATGAAAGCATTGATGCAAGCAAATAAGTATTCAACGGTTCGGGAGCTTGCTACCGCTCTAAAAGTGTCCGTTGGAAGTGTTTATGGTCATGGTTTATGGTTTGAAATCGCTAGGCTTCGTAAAGAAGCTCGATGTTTGGGTACCGCATGAGTTGAAAGAAATTCATCTGACGAATCGCATGAACGTCTGCAATCAATTCATCAAACGCGAAGAAAACAATCTGTTCTTGAAGTATGATCACGGGTGACGAAAAATATTTACAACAATGTCAACCGAAAAAAAAGCCAAAGAAGAAGTGGAGTAGGCGAGGTGAAGCACTGAAAAGGCAAGCAAAGGCGGAGATCCACCAAAAGAAGGTAATACTGTCAATGTGATGGGATTGGAAGGGACCAGTCTTCTATGAGCTACTTTCAAAGAACAAAACGATTAATTCCGATGTCTACTGTGAGCAGCTGCAGAAATTAAGTGATGCTATCGTACAGGAACGTCCCGAGCTAATCAACCGTAAGGGTGTGATGTTTCACCACGACAATGCGAGACCACACACAAGTTTGGTCACTCAGCAAAAATTGTTGCAACATGGTTGGGATGTGTTACCACATCCATCGTATAGCCCAGACCTTGCATCAGACTTCCATCTCTTTCGCTCCTTGCAAAACTCCTTGAATGAAAAAAAACGTTTGTTTCTGAAGATCTCATCAAATAGTACCTAGACAAGTTTCTCGCAGAGAAGGATGGGAAGTTTTATGAACGTGGTATTCTGAAGTTGCCCGGGAGATGGCAGAAGGTCATCGAAACAAACGGCCAATATATATCATTGATTAATGTTCATTACGTATATTAAATAAACACACCTGAAAATCAAATGAAACAAACGCAATAACTTTTTGAACAACCCAATATATAGGCACATATGTTATGAGTCAAGATATTTATATGAAAGAAAAAAATATCCGCACAATTGCGTTATATCAAAAATACTAATAAAAAAATATTGATAAATTCCATTTTTCAACTTTCGACATATATATGTCATATACATTTACGTATTTTACGTATATAGAGACATATCTTTGCAATTTAATTGTTAATTTTTTAAATGTATACATAAATATCTCACACAGCATACTGAAAACTTTTCGGAAAGAATTTAATCATATTTACTTTTATATGTTATTAATTCGACAGTTACAGCTATATAGCTTATTTATTTTTTGTTGTACATAATTTATTCTTAAATAGGTGTATAGGTTATTTATTAATAGGTTATTTATTAATAAAGCAAGCAGGAGTTTTCGGCACATTTTATAAAATCTATCGATTGTAAGTGCTATTTTAATGAAAATTTTCATTTTACTAATTAAAATTTAACTATAAATATAAACTCTATTCATATTAAAAAAAAGTACTTTCAGAAGCTTCATGAGCCCTCTCTGATCAAGCTAAAAAAAGTCTTTCTTCTTCTTTCTTAATTATTGGCTCTCGCCTTCCGAAATAGTAAGCAGAGGCGATACAGCCAGATCACGTCTTATGAGATACAAAGATGATGCAATGCCCAAGAAAATAGCGAAACAACCGAGCCGAGACGCGTTCGCCGAGTTCTTCAGAACTCTATCAAGCTAAGAGTAAATGACGAATAGTCAATTCTTAAATCGATGTCCATAATTAAAAGTTACAAAACTCAATTCTCGTTTGACGGCGAGAATTTTGTTTAGTCCCATAGTGTAAGGCTAATGTCAAGATTATTTGTATTAATGGTGTAATTGTAATATGATTTCTTCCTTTTCTCAGATTCTCAATATATAATAATACTTTTTTTTAGTTACAAAAAGTGACAAGAGTGAAAACGTTATGCTTAGTTTTCAAATACGTTACATAATTACGTTATTGTAATTACACCATTAATACATAAATAATCTTATTAGTTTTACACTATGGGCTACTAAAAGAAATTCGCCGTCAAACGAGAATTGAATTTTGTAACTTTTAATTATGGATATTAATTTAAAAATTGACTTGATTCACTATCAATAATCATCAATTGACATGGAAAAATTATTCTCGATTTGCAATATTGTTAAACAAAATAAATAGGTTTATTTTATTATATTGAAGACTCTATGAATCGAAACATTTATTGTTATATTCTTTTTAATGGTATGTTAAATTAATTTTAATAAAACATCTTGTATTGCTCATATATTTGATCGTTGATATTTGAATTATTTTGCTGTGCAAACTTCGAGCGTTATTTATTTATATCATTGTATTATTAGAAAACTACGTTAAGATATAAGTATATCATTAAGGAACAATGAATAAATTAACAATATTTATAATTAACAATATTTAATTTAAATAATATAGTTTGAATAATAAATAATCTCGGAAAGGACAATTTTTAATAAGAAAAAAAAATTATTTTCTATAATCTAATACATTGTTCTTTTCTAAATTTGTTCAGTTTAAATATAATGAAACATTCTGCTCAAATATCGCGTGATTACATCATGCGCATACCTTTGTCTTTATATTATGTACAAATGAAGTTCGTCATTTACTCTTAACTTGATTAATGTGCTTATGGAGCTTCTGAAAGTACTTTTTTTTAATAAAGTTATTTATGAATAATTCTATTTAACTAACTATGGTTAGTTTCATGAGACGCATATTCATTTCCTGCATTTTGTATCATATCGAGACGCAGATATATTCTTGTAGAAAGGTACTACTGCGCAATAGTGCTCAGTAGTATTTTTTTACAAGAGTTTAACGCTCTAAAAAACATTTTAGGACGTCCACTGGATAAAGACAAAATAAAATTTGATCATCTAGAAATATCCTAATGATAACTAAACGATGATGTCCTATGGGTGCAGAATAAACGGACATATAAACATCCTCAATTTATCCTAAATATCTCCTAAGTTTCTTCAGATACATATTCTGGATGTTTGAAAATCCCTCGACGTACATTTGTAGAATCAAATTTTGTTGTGTGGGTTTCTTCACGAATTTAAGACCCATTTTTCATTAATTTATTGAGTATGATTTCGAGGCTATATGAAAATTCGTGTCGCATTACAGCAAAAATAGTTATACTGCATGGTAAATAAGAAAAATTTATGATGTTCGGTTATATATCAGAAAAATAACGGTAATTCGAGCTCATTTTTTACAGACATATGTAAATATCTAAATTGAGACGGAAATTTCAAGACATTCTTGAGTAATACATTTTGGGACATAATCTTAAATGTCTTCTTTATTTCTTTGTTATCTTAGGATAAAGTAGACATTATAGATTTTCGAAATCGACATAAAACAATTTGCGCTTGACAAAGAAATGACTCTCAACGTTATCTACCCTTCGAGAAATTTGTCTTGCCAACCATTCGTCATTCCCCATGCGATTTCCGTCGCACCGTCTAACAAACCGGCTATGGATTATCGCATGTCTTCGCGAAACAGATCATCCAATGGCATCGCCTCCTCTTCGCCGTTATCATCATCGCCATGGGATATTCCGCGTTTTTGTCTGGCACGACATTGAAATTGATGATCGAGAATCCACGAGCCAAGTCGAGTATTTCACTTTAAGAGTTTTCGGATGAGTGAATAATGTGATTGCGGGGGCGAAACGTAAGCGCGCGCACGCATGCCTCCAAGAAAATGATTTCTTATTTAGGGAGCTTTTGAACTTGATGTCATTTTTCACACGCGTGTCTTTCTCATCGCACGGCTGCAACGATATAACGAGTGTCTTCCACGGCTTTCCCTCTTGCTATCATAAGGAATAAAGGAATATTTCTCGGCTTCACGGGTAGCGTGCGTTTTCCAATTTTTTTCACGCACGAATCAGTAATGGTTGCGCCCGCGAAAAATGAGATTCTGATGATATGTGTACGCCGTTCGATACGTCTGGAAATATCGAGAGACATGAATCCGACATTTCGCATGCTCTTTTGAGAAATCGTTTGTTCAATGGTATTTCGCGTCAATTATAAACTGTCGATGTGATCCACTATTTCTGTAAGAATGATAATAACAAAATGGATGTATGAAGAAAAATAATATATCATGCATGCTCTCGTCAAGTGTGTTTTGATGAAAAAGCATTTCTCACTGCACGCTTTCGCTCGATGGTTAACAGAAAATTTTTTACGATAGTCAATATACTTTAATTCAAACTATTCGCCTATTGTAAGTATATATTTTTTACAATATATATTTATAAAAATGTTACAATATATATAGTATAATTCAAATTCTCTATTGCGTATCTTATAAAAATATTCAATTCTTAAATAATATAATATCTAATAATATAATATCTGTGTATAACAAGAAATAGGACTTAAATACCTTTTTCATTGTCCTTGATAAATAAAAAAAATTATAAGAAAATTACAATAACACGTTATCACAGATAATTACATTTTGCATGTTGTAATTATATGTAATGCTATACATTCGTGTGGCTTACATAAAAAGCTTTTAGCAGTTTTTTGCGAGATAACTAAAAATTCAGTTAGATATAGATCTGAAAATAATTTTATTGAATTATCAAAATAATTATGTAGATAGATTGGTTGTTAGAATATAAAAATTTTTTGCAGCATTGCTCATTATGCTTAAGTTTCCTGCATAATTACTTCGATAGCCCAACAAAATTATTTTTAGAACGTATCTAGTTAAATTTTTAGAAATTTTAGCAAAATATCCTTTTATATATCCGTGTATAATCAAATAAAATGGCACACAACGGAATCCTCGTAACATCCTCGCTATAAATTGAAAAATAATTCAATGATGTCAGTTAAATCAAAGGCAAATAAAAATTCAGGTCAATAAATTCACTCCGTAATCGAGAAAGTATTTTTTTGAGTGAGAAAGTGTAATGTGTGATATTTGGATTAAATCCGTTTGGTCCGAGATTTCTTAGCAGACGAGAGGGAGGCTTTAAAGCATGTCAAATGGAAGAGAGAAGGATGTCAAGCGCTCGCAGGAAGGCTCATACAAGCTTGACAGCCAGTATTATGATAATCCAGAATCGCGGTGCTGCGTTCTACGTGCCAATTCTCTCAGCCGGGAAAGCTGAAAGGGAAGGAAGCGTGAAAGCCTCGAAAAACACATTTTATTCATCGATGAAACTACATCCAGATTTGATATCCAAAAAACATACAAGTCTGAAACGTATAAATAAAGAACGTAGCGAGTCTCACAATGTTATTTGCAGAGCGATATATCATATACGTCGCATATATAAAACGTTTCTATATTTGATTATACATTTACACTTTGAAATGTAATAAATGAGAAGAATAAGAACATATTCCCATATTAATGGATAATTCTTACATTAATATAATACCGCAGAATTTGATTTTTTATTCTAGCTCTTCTTATTCGGAAATTTAATTCATGAATGGATTGACTTTCTGCTGACGATATTCGGAAATGTTGAAAAATCTCTTACTTAACTTGTCCTTCGGCTGTCTAATGCTTATAGTCTACGGGGATGAAACGGACTGTGAGATCGAATTGGAAAGTTGCCCAAAGACGTGCCTAACGAACGTTACCCTAATAAAATCTCGCTCTCTTACCCTCTCGAAGAAGGACAAGAGAGGTCTCCTTACTCAAATGGCATATGCCAGTACTCTCGCGCGTTCAGCCTGACATTTATAATTCAAAACACCGTCCTTTGCAGCTCAGGAAACGCCGCACCGTCGCGTAATGCGGTGTCGTGCACGATGCAATACTAATTTAAGCCAAAATGTTTCTACTCGTATTTCCGAAATTTATTATTTTAATCATAGCTCCGCACGACTTCCGTGCACGACTATGTCTCGATGTACATACATACATGGAAGGATGTAGCACTGCAAAACGTCTCTGCGACCAGCAAAGCAAAGTAACAGGGTACATTCATAGCAAGACATTTAAGCGCTGCTTGTATTATGTGCCATTTTGAACGATTAGAACAGAATTATTATCAGTGTAATGACAATAGATCTATTGCTTGAAATTTCCAAAATTTTTTGCATTTAATAAGAAATAAATATATTCGAACGTGAGAAAGAAGAAAGATACTGAATGCAAAGTGTGAGCAACAGATCTAACTATTTCAAATAATTTCTTCCTGGATATTTTTTTTTTTTAGCATAAAGGATCTCCTTGATCTTCGCGTGAGATATTTATTTTATTCTTTTCTGAAGTTAAAGATAAATCTCTCATTAACTTTCTTTCGAAGAAATAGCGTTGTAATTATTTTTAAAGTGATAAGAGATTACACGCACACAACTGTGCGGATGAGTTAATTTTAATACGCTGATATTTTTTTTCCTTTTAAATGTAGATAACACGATCTTAATCTATCCTTGTGAATCTACCTTTAAACGACTGCGGGCGTTGCGGGCGTTTTATGAGTTCAATTTGGGACGCAGACGGTTTCTCTCTGTCGTACGGGTTTCGGTTCTCACGAAATTTACCAAGACATTAAAAACACCTCGTGTAAGATCGAAATGATTGTAGAACATTCGCGGAATCAGTTTGCCCAATCCCACGATTCTGGTTATTGGATTACGCGTAATCGCGTAAATCCGCTCAACCGCGGTCGCAATTAAAATAATTGCCGATTTCACACATGATCCATTAAAAGGAACAACGGTATCGCTTCCCTTTATTTCTCGAATCCCACTCGCGCACGTAATGGATTCTTTTCTCGCGTTTGAAGTATCAAACGAAGCTGCACATTGCGACGCTATCAGGAAATAAAGCGAAGCACGTGCGAAATTATGGGGAAGAACAGCTAATTTATTCGAGACCGAGGGACAGTAGAAGCGCCGAACTTTCAGTCGGCATCCGTGCTCTCGCGGTTCTTCACGAGAGTGGAATAAAAATGAAAGCCATGGGAAATGAGAGGAGGACAAAGAGAAAAAGAGTGAGACGTCGAGAAGGGAGGGATGGGTGGAACTTAATCCCCGAGGCCAGAGACATTTCCTTCGCGCCGTCTATCGCTGTTCAGCCACTTTCTCGCTGGTAATACCCCTGGCGAGCGTCTGGGAAATTCTCCAAGTTAAGCTGCAGCAAGCTCTCCATTTTCGCCCACTCCAGAATCTCTCAACAGGTTACCTCTTGAGTTTCACTGTGCAACTTCATCCCCATTTCGCGTCCTCGGCTTCGTCATCTCGAATCGGCCGTCGAAGCGGGCGAGGAAACGGATTAGAATGAAATGTTTTATCTGTATCTTTTCATGTTTACTTGATATATAAACTTGATATATAATCAATTTGATTCTATTCACACAATTTGGTTCTATTCTTTTAAAACTTGTTGTTATTTTTGTAAAATATAGAGAGTAACTTTCTTTATAATATAATATTAAGTAAATTATATGTTTTTATTTCGTGAATATATTTAATTTTCCAGAAATTCCTCAAAATATTTTATTTTATTTAAATACAATAGAATGTTTATCTGCATTGTATTTATGCGAACAAGTGCATGCTTAGTTCCAAATCTGAACTCAGTTGAATTTTTAGTATTAATTGAACTATGATGCTGCAGGATAATAGGAGTTTGGTTTATTATATTTATTTCAATTTTTTGAACGTCAGCTCTTATTATCGGAAATTATAAGTACTAGCAAAAGAGAGAATTTAGTGTACCTCTTATTCAAACCACCATTTGATTATCGGAATTGTTTTATCCTTCGATATGTTCAGATAAATGAAGTTCTATTGTAATGTTAATTTAGAAAAAATTTTTTTATTAATTACTAACATTAATTAATAAGCTTTGTTTATTGATTTATTATTAACATACAAACACACAAAATTAATAAATCTCAATTTTATTAAATCCGATAAATTATTACTTCTACAATATGAAATATTGCAGTAATATCTCAATGTGCAATATTACAAAAATTGCAGCAATATTGCTGCAACATTGTTGTGTGTGTGAAATTTTTATATTTTATTGAAAATTGCAACAATATTACAAAATATTATAATTTTAATATTTTATTGAAAATATTGCAATATATTGTTGCAATATAAATACAATTCAGTAAATAAATTTGGTCCCGCCATTAGAGGGATACGTTTCTCGTAAGAAGAAAACGTCCAGATGTCCTACAAGAAGGAATACGCAAATCGAGTTAACGAGTTTCCTGGAGATTCCCAATTTTTTTTTAAACGTGTTCAATCCATCTAGATGTTCTACCTAAGTGTCATGTCATTCTTGTTTAACATTCGGTAAATAACAAGGGTGAAGTGACACCTGGATGGTACTTGAATGAGAATCTAAACTAACATAGCTTTGGATGTGTTTCCATGGAAATTTTTTTATCATAACTTTATTGCATGTATTTTGGAATATACTAAACACACAATAATATGTTAGCAATTAATAAAACTAGAATAATTATTGAAATATTGCATAATGTAGAAACATGTATGCAATATTTCTTTAAATATTGTAGTAATATTTTATTTTTTGCGAACATAGGAATATTACTACAATATTGCAGCAAATTTTATAAAATATTGCAATCTTTCAAAATAATATTGTTACAATATTTTGTGCTGTACCGACATAATATTTTGTACTTTAAAAAAATACTATGTATTTATATAAAAACAACTTGCTTTTCACAAAAAAAATAAAATACGAATACACGCATTATAAAATATATTTAAAAATTCGAATGATTTTAATAAAAATGTATACTTTATAACATATATACATTTTCCAATGATTACAAAACTTTTATACAATTGCGTAGTCGATGAATATCGACCTACCTATAATCTTCTTTTCATTCACGTTATCTTCCTCCCTCATCTGCTCCTCTTCTTCAGACACACTATGGGTGACTACCATTGATTGAAGAAGTTTCTCGAATTCCTCAGGCTTGTCGCCATTATGATTTTCCTTACTCGGCATCGTCTCAGCGGTTTCGTCGTGTGTTGCCGATTTTTCCGAGCCATTTGCACTCGCTATGCTACCCTCGGAATCAGACATTCTATCTTATAACGACGTTTCTCGATAACGGTGTCCTTAAAAAGATATATCAAAGACGACACGTTGTTAAGCTTTATTTAATAATTATAAAACTATAATAGGCTCGTTAAGAAATGAGCAGAGGTTTCAGTTTTCATTCAATTTCAAAATGAAAGGATTTCCTAATATAAATATAATAAACATTCGATATATAATCATGTAATTCATTATAACATTTTGTATATACAAAAATTATTATCGCATTTTTGTTATAGCCAAAATTTTTTCATATATTCGCGCACGATGCCAAATTTAATCAATAAATTAAAAGACGCGACACTCGCGAAAATAGCTTCGCGTCCTTTTACGTCACAATGAGAGTTGATAGATGTGATCAATGAGAATGATGCATGACGAATGATGAGAGGCTGAGGAAAGCGAAGGGTGACAGGAAAAGAAAGAAGCAGGAGCTTCGGGTGTGCGTAAGCGTGTAAAATTGAGCTATCCGCATTCATATCAGTCTTGCTTTACGACCGCGACAGTCCTCGCACAGTACCTCAATATTCGAATATTATTCCGTAGACGGAATAGGACTTCTCGCTGTCTCTTAAAATGCGTCAATATCGTCATTTGCGGCGAAAGTTGGAAATATCTCCCGATTATGCTGACCTAGCTTGTCATTCCGTAGTTACTTCTTTCGCGTTATCTTCTTCTTACACTTAGCTTTTCCTAGGTAGATAATCTCCTATTCTTTTTTTGTAATAAAATAATCGCGTCATCATTTTCGGCTACCTGCTAAGAATAAGACTGTTGATTCTTTTACATAATGTAATTTCAAAAATTTCTCATCTAGTTCAGCGAAATGGAAAATTTATTATTACCGAAAGTTAATTAATTTCGATTGCATTCAGTTGATGCCTTTTGATTCTTTATATTCTGAATTTTAGAACATTATTTAATGCTTCCAAAAAGTATTTTTTATATCTATAATATAAATTTTTTGTATGACTTTAATTTTATTAATTGACACTTTAAGAGAACAAAAAAACATAAATTAAAAGAAATGAAATTCATTGGGATTTAAAATTTTCTATGTTACCATTCTATTTATTTACATTTAGAATTTTTTGATATTTTTTCTGCTATTTTAACATTTTTCGCATTACTTTGAATTCCTTTTAAGCTTATCATCTTATTCCAAATAAATTTTCTCCCACAGAATGCTTCTACCACGATGAAATCTTATGACTTCCGATAGCGTTATAATGTCTGTCGTGTGTGTTCTTCCTCTACTTTTTCCTACACTTGTTGTGTCTTTTTTCAATATCTACTGCTCCATCAAGCGACATTTTATCTTTCCATTCTCCTGTCATCATGAATTCCCGTCATGTCGTACGATAACGCAGGAAAAAGGAAGAAAAGAAAGGGACAGAAATACCTTTACACTTCGATCAAGTGGAAAGCTGTGAAAATTACGTTTCTTGTGCCTTTAACTAGTATATAATATCGCGCGAAGGACAAAATCACGATTGCATCTAAAGAAGTTTCCATGTACTGAAATAGCATCGCACTTCGCAAAGTATTGTTGATTCCCAGAATGTCTATTAGCTTTTACATGAATTATTCATTAAAATTTGTTATTACATTGATATATAACTACGATGACCATACATTCTTTATTTTAGGTAGTTATCCTTCAGATTATTTATTTGTTTTTTCAAAACTCAATTTGTCCTTCATTTTCTAATATTATCCTTTATTGTCTTTTATTTTGATATTACGAGAAATTTTCTTTTCTAATAAAATATTTTACAGTTACATATAAATACAATTTGTTTTTGTTAGTCATTTAATTTTTTTAATTAAAATTTATTCAAACTAGAGTTATTTTTATTTTTTATTATTTCGAACTTTATTATTTCAGATCAAGGGTTTATTCCAATATAGTAGTCGAATCAGTTTCAAACTATCAGTAACTATGCTTATCTTAATTTGATTATATACTGCAATATAATTATAACGCACAGATTCTTGACAATCACAAACTGGTTTGAAAACATATAGCAAAAGTCCTAAAATTTTCAGACTTGTCCTTTATTTTCTGTAAGAAAATATAGTCACTGTACGCAGGGATGGGCAATATTTGAAATACTTGTATTTAAAATACGTATTTAAATACATTTTTGTATTCCATATATTTTAAGAGTATTTTGTATTTTGCATTTAAATACATTTTTTTTAGTATTTTGTATTTTTAATTTGTAAATACATTTAAATTATGTAAACATTTTTTTGATGAAAATTAAATTCGCACTATTATTGATTCAACCTAAAGTGCGTTCCAGTTCACGCATGATGTGCATGATGTGCATCATTTATCTTTGTTTACATTTGATTGATGAACAACAAGGATAAATGATGCATCATACACATTATGCGCAGCGTGAAACGGAACGCATCTCTAGTGTTGTGTCTCAGGCAGGGGTGAGCAATGTTTGAAATACATGTATTTAAAATACGTATTTAAATACATTTTTATTTTATTGAGAGTATTTTGTATTTCGTATTTGAATACTTTTTTGAGAGTATTTTGTATATAAATACAATGTTTTGATTATTTTGTCTAGGTTATAATTTAAGTGCAAATACATATTATTAACAATAAAAAATATGGTTAATAATAAAAGGGTTAATAATAAAAGGGTTAATAATAATAATAAAAGGGTTAATAAAAGTAATAAAAAATTCTATAACAATTAATCGAAGAATAAGTGACTAAGTTCTTTATTGAGATAATAAAGTGAAAAGTCAACATTGCATTATGAGAATTCGTGACATTTAACATAGCTTTAGTATTGTTGAATTTTTTGTCATAAAGTAATTTTTGCAAAATTGCAATTTGTTAATAAATAAGTAGATCTGTAATAAATTTAATTATATATTTTAATTTTTTATATATTTAACTGATTTTACACTTCATTAAAATATTTGTTAGTAAACATATAAATGGAAAATTTACAAAATTAATTTTTTGGAAAATAACAATATCACCCAAAATTAAAAATAAATTTCGTTCACAATAGATATGGCCTTAATTATTATCGTACAAACACTACCTAGCAACGGTTGTTGTACCATGACAACGTAAGGGTTACGCTTGTCGAATTTTCACAGTTCAGTCACGTGTTACACGTTATACATTCTCGAATTATTTTGTTTGTCAATTTGAATGCATTTTCTATTCAATTAGGTTTAAATTTTCACTTTCGATTATCATGTAAATCATATGTTATTATTCATGTATTATAGATGCTCTCTCTGCATTTCGATAGAAATTATTTTACAAGTCAGCAAGCGATAGATTATATAGATTAATATAGATAATGATTTAATATAGATGATTTCTCTCGCGTTTCTTCGAAGAATATAATGACGTGTAAACTTTATTCGTTGCAAATTCAATCAGTTCGCTATTTCTTCATACATTTCAAGCTCATAATTGAGTAAAGAAATGAATCTTCACTCTTGAAATATATGAAAAAGTAACGAACTGATTGAATCGTCATAAAGTGATAAGTAAACAATACACAATGAGTATTCAGAGAGGCATCGGTTGGCAGCTTTAGTTTTTCTCTAACAATATTTCCAGTTTTATCGACGAAGACCCGATTGTACGTTACTTTGACTTTAAGCAGGACTTAAAACTCTTTGTCTCGTTTTAAAGTGAAAGAGAGACAGAAACGGAGAGAGTTTTAAGCTTTGCTTAAAGTCAAAGTAACGTTGATGCAACCGGGCCTAAGCACTTTCCATAAAACATGACTATGGCAACGGAGAGTCGTTCATCAACGGTCAAAAGTTACTTGTCAACTATTTCCCTACGTAACTATTCCATAGTCTCGATCATTTTGCGATCTACTCACCCCGTCTCGGTTTTCTTCCCACGTTCACCTAACACCTGGCCAGGTTATACGGATACTAATCGGGAGCGTCGCGGCGGAGGTGTCGGGGCGCCACTTGCCGATAATGCTTTTTCATGCATGAAACTACAGTGCAGTCAAATCTTTCAGACTTCTTTCTTGAATGTATAAATTATTCAAAAAAATATTTGATAAAGGTTGTATTTAAAAGATAATAACAAAATTCAAATCTTTTTCGTTTACCATAATAGTATCCATTTTTTTTTCAAAGTGATTTCCTTGTCATTATATTTTTCAGATGTTTTTTTATAGTATTTTATTATAACGTTAATAATTATAAAAATATATAAAGAGATATACGATTTTCTTTCATTTCATGCTTTATGTTTCTCGAAACTTCTCCCCCCGATAAGAGGCTTCCCTCGAATGGCGCGAAGAGGGTCCCTATCAGAATATACCAGATCTCATCCGTCAGATTCGGCAGCGTCTAATTAAAAAGCGTATAATAGATTTGTGGATATCTGCATGACGTTTTACGCGGGCCTTATATATACGTTATATATACGTTATATATACGTTATAAAGTTTTACATTTTCCCTCATGCATAATTCATATTCATTCAGCCCGAAGAGTGTAGCCGCTTTTCAAGAAAGAGAGAGACAAAGTAAGATCGAAGAGGAGAAAAAAGAGAAAGAAAGAGAAAGAAGAAAAATTTTTTTTAACGCGACATTGCGTGACACGCTCGAGATAACGCGAAGATTTCTTCATTTCCTTCCTTCCTCTCCCATTCCTTCCGGCTTTTCCTTTCCCACTCCATTCTCTTCTTTTTTCTCTTCTCGTCTCTCCTCACAAAATCACGATGTCCGCCATCCTCTTGTCCGTTCACAAACCTCTGGCGGTGCCGATCTCGGCGTTACACGCCGAGTAATTTTGCCAGAAACTTGCATTATCAGCGAAACATTCAGGTACTTCGGTCTTATAGTTGCTGCTGCTGGTAGTGGTGGTTCACTACTCCAGAAGAAAAAGGAGCTTCAAGATATGCCAGGGTAATAACTCAACTACGGCTGCACTCGTATGAGAGCAACGGAAGAGGGTTAATTCTCACTCCGATGTACCCACGTGGGATAATAGATCACGCAGATTAAGGGATTCTCGGCCTGCGGAGTCAGACTCGGATCCAGGCTCTCATATTAGTCTTTAATAAAGAGCCAGCAATAATTCATCTTAAGCGTCGCGCTCGCGGAAAGCACCCGAGGCGATTGCTGAAGTTAATAGATATCCCATAATACACTGACCCAAAGTTCTCTGTGGACCGTTGATTTTGGCACAAAGGAATTGTCGGAAGTTCAACGTTCAATGACTTAACGTGAATCCTGACAGTAGAGTATATAATCGGCGTATTTCATTATCGTTGATAGAAGTGAGCGTACTGAGAAAAATGTTTTGGTACATGCAACATAAATTTGGTTGATATAATTAACTGTCCTACTCTTTTATTTGAAATTTGTATTGTTCTAATTAAAATTTTGATCAGACCAACATAAATTAGATGTTCTAATCAAAATTTAGAATAACTAAATTTATGTTGTTCTAATTCAAGTTTTCTAATCAAATTTTGCTTAGGATAACAAAATTGTATTGTTCTGTCTAATGAAAATTTGGTTACAATAATTAATTAAATTATAAATTTGATTAGAATATTAATCTGTTTGTAATTTTTTAATTTTATTATCGCCATTATTCAATTAAGTAGTAATATCTTAATTTCTGTGAATGAGAGTACAATAATAAAAGAAATATTTTAAATAGTATTTAAATTTGTCAATTTTAAAGATCATACCTCTCAAATAAGTACATACATTTTACATATTATAAGTTAAATAATAGTTATTTAAATAAAAAAACTGTGAAAATATCGTTCAGTATGATGCGAAATTTAATTACATTTTGCAAATATGTTGGTTTATTCTTCTTATGTTAAAAAAAAATGTTTTATTTTCTTTTCATGCGCGGTTATATCAACACCATGATAACAGGAACGATGAAACTACGTTGAAATTGCAACGGCGATAAAAATAAAAATTTATCGCCAGCATAAAGCCAACAAAGAAGAGAGAAAAAGAGAGATAACTTCGCTGTTTCATCGTGCACTTTCACACGAGCTTTTATTATGAAGCGACTACGTCAGCGCAACTATACGATGAGCGCATTAAAAATCGTAACGATGAGAAAAATAAAAATCGAGAAGATTAGCGTGCATTTTTTCAAAAGCGGCGCCCAAAACGAGTTCATTGTGTTGCGTTCTCTTCTTTAAAATAGCTGCGAGTTCTGTGCGCGCCTGTATAATAATAACAGTAACAATAACGTAGCAGCCTCGTCCGGATATGAATATGTATCAGATACATCTGTTGCCTCGTAACCCCCGGTATTACCGGAGGCCCGGGAAAGGGTGCAGAAACAATTCAATATCAGACCTAAGTTCCTTCTTCGCGACGCGCCAGAAGTCACCGAGCGCGAAGTTAATTTCCAGACTGTCAGAGATACCGAAGAATTTTATCAAGATTCATGTCAGCCGCAGTTGAATGCTGCTCCTCTACCTTATATTTATAGCGCGGTCAAATTATTTAGCACAGTAAAGTGGCTGTCGAAGCGGTGATGAAGTCTTCTTACTAAAAAGATAATCGAGAAATTCAACCTAGGAATCAACTAACTTGTATAAAAATCGACTAATTATTAATCGGAGTTTTATCTAATGCAGAATCAATTGTTTCTGATTTTTTCTCCGTTTTCTCAAAAGATATTGATATTGCAGCCTTATATCAAAATGCTAGAAAATAACGTTAGACCACTCTATCAGATAATTATATTTTACTCGTGGTGAAAAAAAATATGTTTTCTTCCATCAAAATTTTATTAGCAATAAACTTGACTTTTAATTTATTTGAACGTGTTCGGTTTGTCTAATAATACATGGAAAGAACGATTTTGCTGAAATATTGTCTAAAAATTTAACTGAACACAGATTTGAAAATAATTTTGTTGAACTATTACAATATTTACGTAAAAAAGCTAAAGTATGAGCGAGAAATTTTAATATTCTATCAACCAGAGTCCAAATTTGAGCGTCCTTCATAATTATTTTGAATCGTTCTTTCCATATTAATATTAGACAAACCGAACACGTTTCAAATAAAATTTATTTTCACAGATCTCTTCTTTCTCTCTCTCTCTCTCTCTCTCTCTCTCTCTCTCTCTCTCTCTCTCTCTCTTTCTCTCTCATGTCTGATTAAATTTTTAAATACTTCAACAAAACATACAGCGTAATAGTTTCATTAAGAAATTCAAGAAATCATGTCTTGGTTTTGTCTTGAATCAAAACCAGATCAAAACAAGAAATTAGAAACTGATTTCATGACAAGACAAGAAATTGTTATCAAAGCCAAGATTTCTTGACAATAAATCAAGAAATTTCTTGAAATTTCTTGAATTTCTGTGACAGTTTTTATTTAATACTTTATTATTTTAATATTTTATTATTTTATTTTTTATTTGAAAAGTTTTGAATAAGTTAGGTTTCAACATTTTCAATTGTATTTATTTATAATAGATTATATAATATAGAAATGTATATTCATACATTTTCACTAAATAGCAAAATAGCATATGAACAGAATGTAAATTGATTATTAAAAAAGTGAAGTCCCTAATCTAACCAAATTAAATTATATTCATCGATACATTCTTGTTGTACCAGATATTAACCTTTACATTTATGTAAAGGAATATATATAAAATTAATATTGCGAGATTACTTGCAAAAGTATATTATGTATAAACATTTGCGTACTTCTACTAATAGTCATCAATTAAATGGATTAATAGTATCAGGAATGATTAAAATATAGTAATAATAATTATTATTATATCTAATAATCTTAGGATTTTAATAATCTGAAATAAAGTTACATTTAGCAGTAACCTCATAATATTAAAAATGATAATTTGAGAAATATTTTAAATCTTTATTAATAGATTTGTGCATAATAGACATTATAGGCACACTTTTAAACCATGAATTTAAATATAGTAAACTACTATATTAATACTATATTATGACTAGACATTCAATTTGTACCTATGTTTTCTTATTATCTCTTACGACGTGACGAAGTCAAAGAGCTACAAGGATTCTGCTTGAAAAAAAAAAATCAAGAAATTTCAAGAAATTCAAGATTCTTGAATCCAAGATAAGAAATACAATATCAAGAAATGATCAAGACAAGAAAAACAAAATTTTTTTATCTCGAAAATCAAGATAAAACAAGAAATGCTCTTTAAGACGAGAAATCTTGTCTTGATGAAATACTACAGCATAATATACTATTTACTATCTAGATTTTTAAACCCTCTAATTCTTTTATACCTATGCTTTTTTTGCTTGCGGTTCCTAATGGATCCGGAAACCAATTATCGTCTTGAGCAACATTTACTGCGCACAGTGGACAAAGAAAGACTTCATCGTGGAGAGATGGTCTTTTCTGACAACGGCCTTTCAGCAACAAATTAAGGATTTTAAGCCGAAAGTAATTAGTTCGGAAGGACGAGGTGTCACTTTATGAAAGCGGAGAGACAGAGAGTCAGTCTTCATTGTTCTCGGCATTAATCCTTTGGGGACGTTTATAAGTTTTTGACTCGCCGTCTCGTCACGTTAAAAGCTTCTGGCGTAAATTCTGAAAAGAATAATTTACAATTTTTAAGCAATCTTAAATATAATCTGGATTTATTATTACAAATACATTTTTAAAGGCGTAATAATTCCAACAGAAATTTTAGAAAATTGCGACAACAAAAAACAGAAATTATATTATATTTATATAATCACGTTTTTATTTACAAAGAAAATAATCTTACTTTATTATTTTTCTCATTAATATGTGCGATTTAGGAACAATAGAAAATGGAGTTTTCATTATTCTGTCCAAATGGTAATCTTTTCCGAGTTTCCGTTGGTGATTTATCTTAGCCGCACTTCGGTAGAAAAATATCGTTTCGAGGAAACGGGATTTAAAGTTTGGAGTTTATCTAAGACAGTGGCGCAAGCAATCGTAACTTTTTCTCCAAACTTTAAAATACGTAACAAAAATAGCTACAATATTATGGAAAATAATAAATATGTTTCCTAAATTTCAAATAGATTTTTATAGGCATTATTTTCTAAACATTATAGATATGATAATTATTTTTTTGCAATAGACAATATTTACAATAATTTATTGCAATTTATTATTTTTATAATGTATATTATAAGTATTTATAATATAAAATATTAATTTTTATAATTTATATTATAATCTTAGTGCATGCAAGTTTAATAATCTGAGGAGTATTTTATAACCTTCAAGATCTGCTCATAAATAGATTAATTACATTAAATAATCTATCGAATTCAAAGGATTTAGCAGACGAGATCTTTTAGCAATCTCATTGCCAGAACTGAGTCGATAATGTTATTCAACCTACCACGGAAAGATAGATTATTCGATCGCTTGTGAAAATCTTCAGAGTTGGACACCCTCTTTAGCCTACTACATAGGCACAATTAGTTAATTAAAAGGTAAAGAGACAATACAGGGAAGGAGGAAGAAAAAACAAGATGAAAGGACAAATACTGAGAACATAAAACAAAGAGAAACAAAAAAAAAGAGAGTAAGATATGAAGGAAAATACAGGAAAAAGGGAAGAGGAAGAGAGAGAATGATGAAAGGCTGGGTTTCTCAACTCCATCGGAAAGCAACCCTTTTTTGTTTCATCAAAAATACTTTAGTTTCTTTCGATCAGGCAAACATTTAGATCGCTTTAACAACAATATGTAAACATAAATAAAACCTTCTTTTTTTTATTATATATTTTACCGTTTTATTTATTCAATCATTGTATTGTGCGAACATTATTTCGCAACAATATATGTATACATTACAAAATATAATATTAAGTTCGACGTGATGTATAAAATGGTATCTTATGACTAGTGTCTGCATGTGTGTGCTTTTAAAAGTGCACAGTCGGGAATCATGCCATCGTGGCGGCTTTATATTCAATTTTGCAGGCAAAACTAAATACATAAATCCGCATCGAGAAAGAGAGCGCAAGATTTCAGTCATACTCCGCGGAGCAAGTAATCAAATCAAAGGGTGTCTCGCAATCAGATCTTTCCCGCAGATCTCCGCCTCGTAAGATCGAACGAGAAGACGGAAAGTAAGAAAATATAAATCAATGGGGTGGATTTAATAATTCACCGAGGCGAACATTGCGTCCCTTTCCCGAAAGCACAATCGAACCATTTAACCGTGAAACATTGTACATTTTGCACCATCCCCGTCTCCCGCCCGGAAAAGGGTGCTCCAGTTCGCCATCCCCATACTCGACCATCCGATTATCTCGTTACAACAGAAAACTTTCCCTTAAGCATTTCAATTAAACTCCACACAGCACAGGAGATTTAATAATTTTAGAGAAAAGAAGATATAACGAGACACGATGTTTTCTTGAAGAAAACAAATATATCTTCTCCTTAGCGAAATAAGTATCGCAAAATCAATGTACGCAACGTCAATGTTGAGTAGAAAAATACACGGAGAGAATTTGTTTTTAGAATTTACCCTGAAAATATGATAATCATGGGACAACATTATATTTCGAAGAATTTAAATGTAAATCTCTCTCATTCATTAATAAAACTACAATAAGGTATAAAATAAGTTTGATCAATTTTACTGAAATTTATAAATAAAAGTCTTTAAAATATTGTATTGTACCACACTATCATATTTTCAGGTCAACTATTAAATGTTTCAAAAAATTCCGTGTATTTCCGCGGATTTTTGTTTTTATTACAATTTTATTCTTAATAAATATAATTTTTCTGAGTTTGCCTTTAATTAAATAACAATTTATCGCTACGCCTCATTCGAATGAAGATAGGATCGATCATCAATACGTTTTTCCATAATGCTCTTTTCACCACAACCGCCTGTTATGGAATTCCTAATGACGATGGGGCAACGTTAGAAGCTGCTGTAATAACAGCCGCCGGCTGCTGGAGCTCGATAGATAACGCGAGAAAATATTCAGCGATAAAAAATGCGTCACTCACACAGCGGGCCGATAAAAGAAAAATAACAGTTCTTTTTACATTCTGATCTCCCCGGCGTCCAGTTAATAGGATGATTTTATCCAATAGATATTAGAGAATTGATAACGGAGGTGACGAAACAACTTCACATTAATTCTAAACAAGAAAAAAGAATGAATATTATCAGAGCCGATTGTGCAAACGTTGAGAGGTTGCTTCGATAACATTTACATAATCGCATTTCGCCAGATCCTTTCGCAGGGTCATTTAATTATCTCGATGACTCCGGTCGAATTATACCAGATGAGCATAAAAAGTCAAACGAAAGAATCGATTCCATACGCAGTTGTAATTTACGAGATATATTTGTATACTCGCATAAAAAATCGAGGATCGATCTTTAGTGTGCCGACAAAATACGGAGCGATGATGATATCATCCATATTCTATAGCTCGCATAAAATTACGTCAACGGTTTAAGATGCTAATATTGTATATCCAGAAAACATAATTTTGAATCAAATCGCTGAGATATTTTGAAACGCGATTCATCATAAAGACATCTTGTATGTATTTGTAAAAAAGTAACTTGAGCTTCTTAATGACTCAATACAATCGGAATATGAGATCATTAAAAAACATAAGAGATGGTTAAATGAAAAACATAAGAGATGGTTAAATGAAAAAATGTATCCTTGAAATTAAACCCTGGTGAAAATTTTTCTCATAATTTTTATACGAATTGGAACATTTTTCAGAAATACTCAGAAATATTCGGAAAGTTTACATCTTCTCTCAGAACTTCTGATACAAGTGAATTCTGAAATATTCTGAAATTTTTCATCCCATAATTTTTAAAAAATATCTTTAAATTTTTTGGATTTTTTCATCAGAAATTATACTTACAAAAAATCTTAAAAATCTTACGATATTTCATAATTAACATATATGAAAAATTCTGAGAAAAGATTTTTCTGAGAAATGTTCCAATTCGTATAAAAAAATGTGAGAAAGTTATAAAATTATAGGGAAGTTCTGAAAAATTATATAGAAATTTTAAAAAATTATATAAAAAATTCTGAGAAAAATTTTCACCAGGGAAGACAATTCAATAATTAAATCCCAAAGATATATTGGGTTGTCCGGAAAGTTCGTGCCGACTAACCTATATAATTTAATAAATGTATACTAAAATTTAAATTTTCTGCGTTTCAATTTTCCTTCAATCATCGGTATGAACTTTCCGGACAACCCAATACATAATTACAATTCATATAATATCGTAGTATTATAATTATAATAATATCCATTATAATCCATATATTATAATTATGAAAATTATAATTACAATATAATTTTAGCATGTCGCAAAAAATCGCTTTTCAACTGATTGAACGTCTATGAAAATCTATCTTCGTTCTCCGTTTGTCATCGCTTTTGCGAAATTTTGAATGACAAGGAGAAGAGACGCTCGCTTTTTAGAATACCAAACGAATGGGGCGTGCGTACGGTATTATCTTTCTTTCTCTATCCAGAGAGCGGATAAGCCGGTTTCCCTAGATGCAAAATCGATCTGCATGCAGATGCACCCCTTGTGAGCGACACAAAGGTGGCAGACCAAAGAGTGGTCACCAGTTAACATTAGAGCCACTTTGAATATTTCATACGTAGCCATGACCGTAGATTGCACGCACGTGAAGTGCAAACACAACAAAGGCGAGGCAATGGTATTTTTTACCTGAAGACGCGGTGACGTTTTTTTTGTATGCGTACACCTCCGATAGAGATTTTTTGTCTCACGACCAGGGTTTTGACCAGCGTTTTAACGATCGTTGGATACTGGTAAATTGAAAACTTTCGCAATGTCGACTACAGCTGTTCATCGTTTCCTTCTTCTTGGAATAAAACGTTCGAGCTATATTCTTTTGTAGACGAATGATCATTAATTCGCTTGCTGTAAAATAGCGCTGATACGATATCCTATTATTAACATTTCATTTTTATATTTAATATGTGCGTATTATAATTATATCATTTTATTTATGCACTTAAAGAACTCTGTAATTATATGAATTTATCTTCTTTCCAAGATAATTAAATGATAAAGTAAAAAATTTAAACGAAAATTAGATAAATCAAAATTAATTATGGAAGAATATATTTCGATGAAGTAACACAAACTATCTTTTTTATATAAAAGTAAATGGTGTCTTAAAAATGTACTAGTTTTATACTTGAATAAATATGTATAACACATAGAGTAAATAAATGTTGATTTTCAATAATCTAGCGAAATCTTGTGCTTAATAATAATTTTTTTAAGTTACGTAATTATACATTTAATTTGTACGTTTCATCTCTGTGCTTTTCAACCATATGCTAATTTTAATTTTGAAATGTAATTTTATGTCAAAATTACAAATGTTATATATTACAAATTTTATATTATCAAATTGATGATTTAAAATTATTGATGCTAGCATCTTGTAAACAGTTATTTTTAAGAAATTTATTGCGAAAAATATCTTTTTCTATCTATTTTATTACACAAGACATGTTAATCTCTGTGTATAAAAAAGTCATTTTTTATAAAAGGTATTTTCGACTTCAAAATCTTTTCAACATTAATCTCCCAACTTACGAATGCCAAAATAAAAAATAATTCGATTTAAAAATAGTGATAAAATAGTATTATTTTTTCAGTTTAACGTAAAAGGTTAAAGGTGACGATAAACGCTATCTCTGACTATAAAAATTGACTTCTTAAGATATCGATCGACATAATAAAGAAACCTTGGCTGACAAACTGAGTAAAAAGCGATACCCCTCTGACAAGAACTGTGAATTATTTGATTTACTTACAATCTGATATCAAGATATTCTGACCCTTTATAGCTGGAAAGAAGAGAGAACTTGAAAATCTAATAGTATATTTTATTATACTTCATAACTTAAGTTTTAGTCGTTTTTTTCATTGCCGAAAATTAATATTTTCTAAACTGAATATGTTTCACAATTCAAAGAAATTATAAGAATATTTATTTAAAGGTATAATAAAATAATCTAAATATATATGTTTATTCCTTTATTACAAATGATCGCACATGCGAGCAATAATTATAATTAATTCTATTTTGTGAGTGAAAATGATATATATAATTAACAATATATAGTATTGTAATGCTTGTTTCAAAATTTATTTCTCTTGATTGCAACATTTACTATATTTCAATAATGCTCACATAATTGAGCGAAAAACTATTTTAATCAGAATATTTGAAAACAAGCATCAATATGAAAGTTAAAATTAGAAAATATCGCTCTACAATTTTTAATATATTAGTATATTACACAAAAATAATGCATTAATATTAATTTGGTCAGTCATTAGATCATGTATTACAACATTAATATGTATATAATTAAGCTGAATCCAGCTTGTACAGTATAGCTTTCAAACAATTCAAACAATAGGCATCGGATTTTCGAGAAAACGATCTCTCTCGAGAATTTATTAAAATTAGATACCTGTGTAACTCGACTATTATGTTAAAAAATCTAACTGTACAAAATATATTGTGCATCGCACAAAGCACAAGCGATTTTCTCTTTTTACAATATTGCATGGAAAAGAAAAATTTAAATTTTTCTATCATATAAAAATCCATATCTACAAAACTTGAACATCAACTTGAACAAAATCTGAAATTAATTGAATTCACGAATCAATGTAAAACTCTTGTAAAAATTACGAAAAGCCTATTTACATAACGAATACCGACACAAAAATATTCAATTGATATTTTGATATATTTCGTACAAATAAAAATTTCCTTTTTGAGAACCTGAGATTTCAACAGCGAATATTTCATATTATTCCATATGAATGATATGAACATTACATGTAGATACATATTTATTCTATTAATAAATATCTTTTCTTGTACTGGAACGATTTTTAGGCACTATAAGGCACCGTAAATAATTGTGTCCCTATTCGTGAAAACATTGGGAAGATTCATTAGATAAACTATGTAACTGCTTATTACATTTATAATAATAATTATTACATAAAATTATTATTTTTTTAAAAGTACAAACCATTTCCAATCAAGATTTTCTAATGACAGAGATCTTCTAGATTTATTTATTCAATAATGAATATATCTATCTACCTCCTATAAAAATAGGATATTAATTGTATCAGTTTTATTATCAGCCATTGAAAGCATCTATTATTTCTGTTATAATAGAAGACATCATTAAATTTTAGAATAAAATATAATATCAAATATATTACTGATAATTCATATTCATAATCTCTTTTTCGTTACTATTTTATTTTTTTAGATATAACTACTTTAATGTAAAAATCGATTTTTTTTAATTTGACCTGATTTTCAAATGTCGAATTTAAAAATCAAAGCTACAGAATTCTCTATAATAAGCAAATGTAATGTATAAGAATACATTCCATGCACAAATACTGGTTTCTCAAATTCTAATATCAACTTTGGCAAAATAATTAAAATCTGTGATAAAAATGCTAAGACAAAATTCATCTTGTTAACATAAATCATTATATTGTACATGGATTTGTTATACAATTGCTCTGTAAAGAGTAACAGCAATTTATATTAGGAACTATGAAATAAACCAGTAACATCATTATAACATTGTCTCATAGAGAAAACTTTCTCTTTCTTTATGGGAATTGATGTCTAATAAATGTCTAATAATATAGCATATACACGACTGAAATTTAAATCATTACATTTTTATCTTATGGCAGCCTAAACAAGTATTATTTACTCTGCTTTAAATTCCAGGTATTAGTGACACTTTATCACTAAAAATAATAGTAAAATATATAATTGTATTGTAATTTTTATACTTTAATTTCCATTATTCTCCCGATTTCTCAATATGGCTTGCCATATCCTGAGTTCAATTCCTCCCCTAAAATTATATATAAGATGTATAAGATGTATAGAGATAAGTTTATCTCTACACACATATGCTATTATTATTAAATAAAAGAAAGCATTTTTACCTTAAGTTTAGTCTACGGAGATCTTCCCGTGTAACATGACGCAAAATATCCTCCAGTGTATATTCCTCATATAGAATCTAAGAATATTAAAAAATAGTTCATAAATTACATGTAAAATAAATAACATGTAATTTATTTTTATTCTCATTCTCATTTCAAATATCCGTGGAATACTTACTCTATCGATTGATGTTTCATCTATTTGAAGATTCTGTAACCAATCGACAAGGGCTGTATCCGGATGTGAAACCGTACTGTGCGTATCGATAGTAGATATTAAGGATTGTTGAGATATATTTCCAAAAATGCAAGAATTGTAACTATAATTATTTAAAAAATACTTTTATATAAAGGATGTATTCAGTACTACAATCGCTCAGTGAGCTCTTGCATCTAATTGGCACATTCTGATAAGATCTAAAAATATAGGCCAAACAGATACAAGAGCTCAGAGAACAGATACTGAGCAGTCATGTAATGAATGCACTCAATGTTAATTAAATTTTTTTATACATTGCAACACGTAAAAGGCAGCAATAAATAAAGTAATAATTTTACAACAATAAAATAATAATTTTGCAACAATAACTAAAATAATAATTTTAATTAGAGTAATAAATAAATAATTATGCAGGAACATAAAAATAAAATGATAATTTTTCGTACCCTGATTCCTGTCTTATTGATCTTCTATTAATATTTTCACACAGATGTGTCAGTGTATTAACTTGGACTTTTTGCTCTTCGAGAGCTTGTTGCAATAACGTTTGATATGATTTTTGACTTTCTATCAATTCCTGAAGTAGCTTCATATTTTCCATTTTTAATGCTCCCATTTGATCTCTATATTCTTTCCAATACTTATTATCAACAGAGTCAGCGGTTTTTTGAGATTTCACAGAATTTACCGTTGATACCCCAGATGTTGATCCTTCCTCAGGACCTTGACCACCAGGTTGTACTCGTTCTTGTCCAAGTAAGTTGGCACCCAATTCTAAGTATACAAATTGTAACACAAAACATATTCCATGTAATGACTTATATACTATTTTTTTATTACATTTCTGATATATCTAATTTTTTGATTTTCAATAAAAACTGTTTAAATCAGATATGTATGAACTCGAATAAAATGCGATAATCTTCTTACTGAACGCGACGTTCATAAAAGATTCCATATTATTAGTGATGACTTTCCCTCGAGATATTTTTAGAGTTGACATGATAATATACTCAATCTCTTCATGTGTATTACACTTAAGATACATACATATGTTACACATCTGGTTCATATTCTAAATAATGGCCAAAATGAAAATTTGGCCAATTAAGTGAAACATTTTTTCTTTTACTCACAGGAGTGAGTGTTCTCAATGACGTCTGTCAAATATGTGACAATTTATTCTCATTTTTATTAAGGAAAATAATACTTACCGGGAGATAAAACTGTAATAGCAGCTTGAACAGCATTTCTTACTAAATTGTCTAAAGCAAACATCCAATGTGGCTTTATACTGTGCATTCTGAGAACCTCATTTGCTGCTGTTTGAAATAAATAAATAGCCAAATGTAGATGATTAATAGCGGTCGAATCGAAATCCAATTCCTCTTTCAACGTTCGAATAGCGGTTACTATTACTTCCTGATTTTGCTCTGCTATATAATCCCTCAAACCACGCATGAGCAACACTAAGTGACTCTAAAATAAAGAATTAAGTATATACCGGCAATTATTTGCAACACAACATGATACTTCAGTATATAAATACCATTTGCAACACAGTTTGTCCTTCCGCTTGATGTATACCTCTCATCCACACCTCGCAAATTTTTGCTTCATCCTGGTTGAGAACCCTTGTTAATGTCATACGTCTTTGACTATCCTTCTTTAACAGATAAAAACCCTCTTGTTCTTCTCCAGATTTTTGTCCTGGTTGTCCTGTTTTACCCCAATTCTCCATAAATATAAATGATAATATCATATCATAATAAATCCTGAACAAATGGACAATTCGCAATTCTTCATCTATCCATCTGTCCACGATTACAATATTTATTTATATTGTGATCTGAATAAATTCTTTTTGATATCTTTTTAAAAATAATTTCCGATACTAATAAATTCTATGAAGTATCAATCCTACGAAGTGATAGATTAAATTTACCTCCTAATTCAACTTCTGGTGATAACAAGCCACCAGACGAACTTCTTCTAGTTATTGAGACACCAGCTGTGTCAGTTTCACTAGTTTCTATCGATGGAGTATTCCCTATTGTACTAGTAAGATATAAACAAATAATATTAATTGTTTTATATTATAAATCTGTCTATCTATATTAACATTTAAACTGTCTACAAAATGATAAAATTTTATTAATATTGTGTGTCAAAGGATTATTAACGCATTTTGCATATAACTATAAAAGTGATAATTTTATATTTTAAATATTTTAATATTCTGATATTATTTAATTATCTAATAATTTATACAAAATAAAAATTCGATTAGTTTTACATCATATAATATAGAAGAAAATAATACAGAAATATTATTACAAAAAATATATCAAAAGAGAGAAAGAGATACACAATCTCTATATATTTAATATGATATATACAACAAAATTTATATAAATAATTCGAATGATTCATCTATTTTGAGGGTATATATTTATTATTGTTTAAAGGTAGAAAAAGCTATGATTATAGGATAAGTCAAATGTTAAAAAGCTGCTTTATTTAAATTGTGTTCTACTAAATTGTATTCACATAAACTATAGTATTCACTTAGCAAAGCTTATATGTTAATATGTGTTTATGTCAATAGTATATACTTAAGAAGATAAATCCAGACCCCAAAACGAAAAATGTTATTATATTATTTTATTTCGAATAATATTTTAAAGTATCTAATAATAATGTTATATCTAATATTATTGCTTACATAAAAGATAAAGGAAATTTGAAATTAATACAACTTACACAAAGCTGGGTTATATATTGAGACATTATATACTATTATTATATGAACGTATAAACATTTAATGTAATGTGCAAAAAGTGATGACTTCATAACTACGGATGTTTATTATATAAGACATAAGCAGTTCGAAGACACTGATTAAACATTTTGTACATTTAATATTCATATAAATGATCATATAAAAAAAGCTATATAATTAATGTTTACGAATAAGTAACAAAACAAAATAGTCTTTTAGTTATATACTTTGCTTGCATATAAACAATTTACGAAGTTAGAACCATACCTGTTAAAAGAGAGGGTTGCAGTAGGCATGCTGATGGGGGATAATAGGTGAGCTGGGCTGCGTTCCCTCAATGGGCTAGACTTCGTTAACCCTCCACTAAATTTAACATTTTATAATTACAATTTGCTACGTGCATTCACATAAAGGAATATTATATTCTTGTATCATATTCTTTATATGTAGAATGCAATTTCGATAAAATACTTTTAATATATTCATTAAAAAATATGATGTGGATATTAAAAATTTGGAAATAAAGTAAAAATTCACATAATTTTTACGTTACAATATATAGCATAACAATATATAGCACACAATTTAAATTTGTTATTCCTTAGTAATACTATATAAAAATAATCAAGTTTCGTAAATGGCATTTCCGAACGTTTCAATGTCAATCTAACAATTACCAAGCGACATAAAAAATTAGCAACAAAAATTACTTGATATAAATAAAATAAATAAAATAAAAGTACAACATAATAAAACAAAGGCGAGATGTCACAAATTACAAAAATACTTACACATAGTACATTATAATAAAAGTAAAACATTTTATAATACCTATCATCGGATTGAGACATCTGCATAGGTGTGGCAGAGACAATGTGATTATTATTTGTTTTATCGCATTTCCCCAAACGTTCCATTCTGTCTGCAGGAACTGATATGCTTCTACTAAAATCTGGTGGTGCGACTAATCTGTTACTTTTCTTTTTCCTATAATAAATAAGCATTTTACTATACGATTGTAAAAAAATTATAAAACTCTACAGTACTATGCTTATTTATATACTCATTAAGAAATGGATCCTCCAACAATTCTGCCGCGGTTGCTCTTATATCAGGATTCGGCTCAAAACAACGTAATATAAAACTTTTTGCTCTTTCAGATAACTCTGATGGAATCTCAGGATGTATTTTGTAATATCCCACCTGTGTGCAAACAAACATATATACATCAGACTTTAAATAAGTTAATAATTTTCAATATTTAAAATGTTAATAATTTAATATTCTCAATTTACTTTAAAAACAGCTGCTTGTGGAGAACCTAGCTCAATGAACGGAGGTTTTCCGGTGGCCATCTCAACTATCGTGCAACCTAAAGACCAAATATCCGCCTAAAGAAAAATTTGAATAATTATTATTATATATGATACAAACATGTCTTTATCCTACGAACATTCTCAAAACAAAACATTTAATTAAACATAAACTTACAGGCGCACCATAACCACGTTGACCTTTGTCAATAACTTCTGGTGCCATATACTGTAATGTTCCAGTAAATGTTTCTGTACTCGGGCATAAGCCAGCCAAACGTTTGGACATACCGAAATCAGAAATTTTTACTACTCCACTGTATGTATTTACCAACACATTATCACCTAAATTATATATTTAAATTTACTTGTGTGAAAATAATTATAAAGATAAAACTACTTGAACAAATAAGCGTAAAATTTATTTACTCTACAAATTATATACCTTTTATATCTCTATGAACTATTTTTTGGTCATGGAGATATTTAAGACCCTCCAACATCTGTTTAGTATAATATGAAATAGTTGATTCGTTTTCTTTCAAAGGGCCCCACTTCGATCTTAGCAAAGCTGATAAACTTCCTGAAATTGTGACAATTATGAATATTTATAAGTGCCATTTTTTTGATGTTATACTTTTCTTCTTTTTTACCTCCAGGAACTTGCTCCATAAAGATTTTAAAATATCCATCCTCGCTTACAGAGCCCAAATATTGAACAATATTTCTGTGCCTCAATTGACTATGTAATTTAATTTCTTCATGAAGAGGTTGTACATCACCCAAATTTCTTTCACGAATTTCTTTCACTGCAATCCTGACTTGCGTATTTAAATCACGCGCTGCGTACACCACGCCGTATGTACCTTTACCGAGAATTATGCGCTTGTTTTGATCATCCAATTCATACTCGAACTGAAAAAACACAGCAAACAATTAAAAATTATATATAAAACGTGCATGTACACTACTATAAGTGATATTAAAAATGGATAGAAACCTTCATGCGATCATCAGTCATGTAAGCATCCAAATCTGTAACCATGCCTTCTTGATCTCTAGTCATTTCTAAGATCAAGTCGTAAAATCTTTGCCTACATTGTACTGATGGTAGATACATTTGAAAATCATCCGAATTTTGATGAACGTACAGAAAAAGACATCTTTCATCCCTTTTATACAAGCTTACGCTACGTATCATATTTGCAGTAAACAACCAATCGTGAACTTGTTTGCAATTGTTTCTCATATTATCCAGACATAAATTCCATATTTGTATAGACTTCTCCTCCGCGCCGAGATTCACGTTTACATAACTCGGCATTAAAATTTTTGTTGGTTCCAACACTAAAATCTGATAAAAAAATATTCTGATGTATTAAGCGTTTTTATTGGAAAAATTATTAAAGTGGGAAGTTGATTTTTAAGAGTGAATCCATAAATCTGCACTAAGAGCAGTTTTATATTATTCTTACTTTGACCCAAAATGTACAGAAGTAAGCTGGATTGGTAACACATAACTATAAGCCATAATCTCCCGAATTGGAAACTGGATCCTCAGTAGAACGATTCCATTTATCAACTTACTGGAAACCGTATACTATCGCCAACCTCCGGCTTTGTAGCTTCGACAAAGTAGTCCATCCAGAAACTAAATATTTGTTCCTCCGGTGCAATCTCAGCTTCCTCATTTTTTTTACGGAACCTATCTATCAGTGATATGTTGCCAATTGTTGATTTCAGATACCTAAAAATTAAAATAATTAATTATTAATTAATTAAAATAAGTTCTGAAATATATATTTTGCTCTGCATTCTAAACATATTATATTAAAAAATTTTATAAAATAAACATCTAAACTTTATTTCTCGTATACTTACCAATTCGGTGGCTTCAATTTAAACATACATTCAGCTGCTTGTATAGCTTTTGAATAATCTTCCGCTAATACACTAATTTCAAAGAATGTTGCTACATCCCAATAATCTTTTAAGCTCGGTAAACTACCTTTCTTGCCAATTAAGTTATTTAATACCATTCCTATGTGTTGTAATTCCTCACTTTTAGAAAACTCGTTTCCGGCTATGACCAATAAAGTAGCAAGATTTATACCAGCATATTCATTAGGCTGAACCTACAAATATAACAATAACAAAACATTATGCATACACTATTGAGATAATTCCAATAAAAGAGAAATGATGTATACAGATACTATACCTCAAAACCTTTTCTATACCAGTGAATCGCATTTTTTAAACTCTCCTGATCTGTATGTCTACTTTCGACAAATTTGTCTTTATATATTCTTCCACATAAACATAACATATCGGGAACATGATTTTCCTTTTTTTCCAGTGCTTTCTCGATAACCTTTAGTGCTCTTTCTCGATCACCCTCTTTATTCCGTCGATTTAAAGCAAACGCATATAAATACCTTATCGCTGGAGTATTTATATAATTCTTATGAGTTGGTATAGTTCTCAAATCGTCAACCAATTGTACCATTGCATCATAATCCTAATGATATTAAAATAAATGTAAATGTGTATATTTTTACATAACAGTACAATTTTCATCGGAAAGTAATATTAATCTATCATTATTTGACCTGTATTTCCCGGAATGAAATGAGAACATTTAAAACGACCTCTCCTGATAGAACATTTGGATCATCTAAACGTTTGCGCATGTTATTCAGTGCTCTGGAAAGTTCTTCTCCAGAATATGTTTCACGCGCCTTTCGTAGATCTGCCAAAAATTTCTCCTTCATATGTGCTCTGGAAATTTTAATAAAAGCATTTTTCATATATATATATATATATTAAAAATTATATAATCTGTTTTCCGTACTTTGTAAAGGTAATGATTAAACATTTCTAATATAAATAAAGTTTCTGCTTGCGAAAAATTTTCGTATATGCTTACTTGGATTGTATTTCTACATCCTGAAACAATTTCTTGAGTTTCAGAGTGAGATGCTGTTTAGGATCTATTGTTTCTTCGCCTGTGATTCTGCTGGTTGCTGGATTAGTAGCCACACATGATCCACACGATTCCACAACGCGATACGAAACAAATGTGTAACTGCCACAGGATAACTGTAAAAAAAAACATATTTCTATGTAAATTCATAAAAATAAGTGCATATCGTTATAATTAAAAAAATATTAATTTTATATAAACGCTACCAGAAAAATAATAATTACGATTTAAAAAATTACATGAAATAAATTATTTGCATTTCTATTATTTTATGTATACATATTTTATATATTACGTTATCAATAATCTATGCTTAAATAACAAATTGAACTTAATATTTGATTATTCATAATCTGTTATTTCATAATTATTCATATATTTTTCATTAATTTTAACATATGCATTTTAAATTCCTTCTCGAGTTCTCTTATAAATCGTTATAAATTGTTCAATATGATAATTTCGAGTAAAATTAACAATCCAGGTGCAATAAAATGAAACGTACGTATAACAAATCAGTAATAAATCATAAAGAACATACACAGTTGCACACAATCAGCTATGCCAGTATTACATTGAGTAACTGCTATATTGAGAATATGAGCTCACGTTTTTCTACTCCATATTAAGCGGAATTACATATTTGGTGCTTGCCCAACAGGCAGAGACATCATTTCATTTGATGGATCATATTTAACCCGCGGCAGTCTGACGTCGAATACCGTTCCGCGTACAACACGTTTCTAATTGCCGACCACAGTAAAAATATCAAGTCTTTTCGAAATTCTCGAAATAACAAATCTCGCAGAAAATTATATCAACAAATAAAAAATAATTATGTTAATAAAAAGTGATTATAAAAAATTCACTGTTAAAGTTAACTGTTAAAGTGCCTACAACAAGATTAAACTACTCGTGAGAAATGCGTAATAGCAAGTGAAATGCATCATAAAAGTTAATCTTTTTTTAATATTTTGCACTTTCTTTAATCTTTTTATATAAATTAAATATGGTATAATTTTATACGGTATAATTTTAAATACGGAAACAGTTATTAAAATAAAATCATTTACATATTATAATAATTCTTTCTATACTAGATGAATATCTTCTTAATATCAAGAATGCAGGAATAGTGGAACTGTTTGATATGCTGTGCATACAGTGCATACAGTGTGGGTCTCTTGCGCCCCGAACAATCTATTTATGAGAGCATTAATTGAGATCATAGCTATGAAGTGCATCCTAGATCTAACAAACGGTCAAGGTCACTGTGTTTTACTGCTACTACTACTGCTGCTGCTGCTGCTGCTGCTGCTGCTGCTGCTGCTGCTACTGCTGCTGCTGCTGCTGCTGCTGCTGCTGCTGCTGCTGTTGCTGCTGCTGCTGCTGCTACTACTACTATTACTACTACTACTATTACTACTATTACTACTATTATTATTATGTATAGTTTTTTGCAATGAATGTACGAGACTTATTCGCATTCACATCCTAAAAGCAATGAAAAATACATATGTGCTGTACAAAGTATATACATACCTTGAGTCTAATTGTAGCTTCTGTATCTATGTCATTATATAGCAAAATGTTTTCCTTCATTCCAAAACTTTCCCTGACACCGAGATGATAAAACAGCGCAGATTGTTGCAATTGTATACTTAAATCCACAACTGCCACATCAGCATTATAAAATGTGTCCAGCACATTAGTTTCGCCAAAATCAAGTTTTTCAAACTATAAAAAATGAAAAATCAAATAGAGACCAAAGTCTTGTATCTTCAGCTATTTTTAGCTTATAAATATATAAAAAAATATTCTTAAGATTATCTAGCATTTGACTTTTGATATAAAAAGCTTGTTTTGAAACTGATAAGATTGATGTGTTGCAATAATTTAATTTTTTCACATCTTTGTTCAGAGTCTCATTGAAAATGCATATTTTGCTATCCTGCTGTTATTTAAACAGCCAATTCATGCAAAAACTATACCTGTATATGATGTATATTGGCATTGACCAAATTGCAAGCCTGTCTAACTTCATCTAGTGCTTTCTTTCGTTGAACAAGATGTTCCGATTGCTGCAAATCCAAGACGCAGGCCACGTCCATTCTGGGCCTCCCTGGTACTGTTGTGTGCCCCGATATGTCACTCTGTGTTCCCACACTATCCGTACTGGAGATGCCTTCCATGACGCTTGATTGCGAGGCAGCTGTACAAGATTATTCTTATATGAAAGTATTTACACAGCTACTATATTGAGAAAAAGTATAAGCATGGTACAACAACAGTGTTCATAAAGACTATTCTTTTTCAAAGAATATTCTGAGTTGTACACTGGGACACTGATGCAATAAATTAGAATGAAATAATTGATATTTATAGTTTATTCTTATATTCAAGGGAGTTTTAAATACAGTCTTAAGATAATACAGTCATAAGCTAATTACAGTCATATTAGCATCTTAAGACATTATTTGAAACAGTCTTAAAATAAAAATAGACTTATGAATATTCTCCTATATTTATTCCACTCCAACTTATTGTATCAGGGTTCAGAACATTCTTTAAAAAATAACACAGTTCAGAACTCATTTCAGAACATTCTTCAAAAAATAACAAACTTAGGTCTGATTACACCAACGTTACTTTAATTTTAAGCGTGGCTTAAACTTTTTCCCTTTCTGTCTATCGACTTAAAAAAAAGAAAGAGAGATTTTAAACTTCGCTTAAAGTCAAAATAATGTTGATGCAATCGGATCTTATAGAAATGTATGATTTACCAGCCGTATCGATCATATCACCACAAACAGAAGGCATATTGTTTTGTACTCCACTTGATACACGATTGATGTTCCCCTTGTACTCCTCTCTTGTAGAGAAAGACCAAGTTGCTTATTAATGTGTATCTGTTCATAAAACAGAACGTCAAGCGCTACGTTCTAACTGACATGCCACCGAAAACGCTCGTAATCGATTCACCTGCACGTATATAAAAACAAGTGCGTAATGTCATTTCCTCGTGGGACACCAATCTCTCATGCCGAAGATTAGCTCGAGATTGAACATGCGACGAACATCACTTTTCGAACAATTCATTGCTCCCTGTCTCACGACAGGACCAGCGCGGGGAAGTGAAGCTGCGAAGTGCTCCAGGGAGGATACGCAACAAGAATACCGTGCATTCACTAGCAGCGATAAATATACTAGTCTGGCTCTCCGTGGAACTCAATCAGAACCCGGGATTAATCCGCACGATGTAATAAACGGACACAGCAAAAGATAATTCTCGTCACGCGCATCGTAGGAACCGTAACATCCACTTCTTCTGGAGCACGTACATCCAAGGGTCCGAAGTCGAGAAGGTGCTCGCGTAGCCAAGTTCTTCGTTCCACGAAGAAACGTTTCATGTCGCTTCACAGATGGCGGCGAGATCAGAGCCGCTCCGCCGGTATAAAAATAGACGTTCTCAAGATAGCGCGAATCATTCCGGCCGTACGAAACTCAAACGTTCTAGAAAGCGTGTCTGTACAATATAAATCATTCGGATACGAGAGAAGCGGATGCGATAGAGCGTCGCTTCACCTTGACGAGAATATTAATATAAATCATATATGTATATAACATATATATGTATATAACATAATATAGGCTTATATTTAGAACGTACATACTTGCTTTTATTCATAATGCGCTTTTATTTTTAAAATTCTATTTGGTACATACGTAATTTAAACTATATGCTAAATAAAATACTTGCGTTGTAACCACGTTCTGTATGTATCAGTTATAATATTTGTAGTTTAATTAATTATACATTCTGATAATATGTATAATGTCCGTTATAATTATATATCGCACGTGTAAAAGACCGCGGCACGTGCCAGATTCTTAGTATTCCATCGTCGATCGTCTTATTAACACAATTATTCGGGTCAATCGAAAGTCCTTGGCATATGCGTAATCGAAAGACGTTAAATATGCTGCAAGCGATAAATTATTATAAATCCATACTGTCATCAGCTCAATTATTATACAGGATGTCCCGAAAATTTTTGCCAATCGCTTCGTGTAGATAGAGCGGACTAAACTGAGTCGAAAGTCCCCTATTTTGCAATTTTTGCAATAGTTGACAAGATATTAATTACTAAAAATTGCCAAATATTGGTCTTGAATAATTTTTCACTCAAATACCATAAACTTTACAGAAAAACTGCAAGAGATAAAAATTTATTTTTATTTTCTTCTCATAGAACTCTAAAAATTTTTTCAGAATTTTTTATCAATTTTTTAGTACTGCATTTTCTTATTTTTACCAACGTGAGAAAATACGATATTAAACAATATTGAACAAATTCTGAAAACAATTTTTTCTTTGGAAACTTTGGAAGAAGAATGATACATTTTCAATCTCATTTCAGAAATACACTACGTACCATTAAATTCTATCTGCCGCCGAATATTATATTAGCCAGAAAAAATTGGGAGATATTTTTATTTAATTTAAAATATAAAAACCGTGGTAGTGATTTACAAATTAATTATATATTTATTTGGCCTCGTCAATTATAATTTTGCATAGCCAAGAGAAATACGATTGTTTAAACATTAATCTTCCTCCTTAATTAATACTTTAATTAGCTGTAATAATTTTGAACATTAGCCTTGGAAGACTTAAAATCAAAAAATGCTCCACAAGCAATGTATTGGCTTGTCCGGAAAGTTCGTGCTGATGTTGAAGGAAAATTGAACGCAGAAGATTTAAATTTTAGTATACATTTATTAAATTATATAGGTTAGTCAGCACGAACTTTCCGGACAATCCAATATTTCCTTAGGATATCCTAATTTGATCAGATTGATTCCAAACATTAAATCCACATAATTAGCTCAAGACATTTCTAATTATCATTGTACTATAAAACGTTTCTAGAATATGTTATTTTGATCTGAAAAAATTTTTATCACAATTGATAAATTGTGTTTTTCAACTTTCGACACATATATGTCATATGCATTTACGTATTGTATGTATATTATAAAGATATATGTTTGCAATTTAATTGTTAATTTTTTAAATGTATATACATAAATATCTCACGTAGAAGAATCAATCATTTTTATTTTAATTTAATCATATTTTAATAATTTAATCATATTTTAATAATTTAACCATTTTTATATGTTATTAATTTGATAGTTGCAACTATAGCTTATTTTGTTTTTGTATATTTATTTTTGAATAGATATATGGTTATTTATTAACACACGTCATGTCTCGCGCTATCATGCTTAGCGCCGAGACTATCAGTGTCTCCAGATTAACAAAGCAAAAGAAGTTTTCGATATAATTTACATATTTTATAAAATTGATTTTATCAATTGTAAGCACTGTTTTAATGAAAATTTTCCATTTTACTAATTAAACTAACTGAATAATTCTATTTAAAAAAAGCACTTTCAGAAGCTCCATGAGCACATTTTGAACAAGCTAAAGCCTATTCTACAACGTGCTTTTTGTTTTCTATTTCTTGCTTTTTACATCTTTTATTTTTTTCTCCTTTGCAACCGTTTTATCGACAATTATATTTCTTACTTCTTTCGAAGTTCATTAACTTTTATCGAGCGACATAGAATAATAAAAAAACTGGATAAGAAGCAAAAAGATAAGATGTAAAAAATGATAAAAAGCAAGAAAAAGAAAATAAAGAGCAAGTGATGAATTCCTTTTGCATTCGCATCATTTTTTCCTCACGGAAAACGCCCATTCCGCGGCGATAATGCGTACTACGCCGTTTGCCTGGCAGAGAAGTATATGTACGCTATAGGCGTATATACAGGGTATCCCCAAAGTTTTTGCCGATTGTTTTTGTGTAGAGCGGACTAAACTGAGTCGAAAAGTCCTCTACCATTTTGCAATTTTCGCAATAGTTAACAAGATATTACTAAAAATTGGCCAAATATTGGTCTTAAATAATTTTTTACTCAAATATTATCAATTTTACAGAAAAACTGCAAGAGACAAAAATCATTTATTTTTTTCTCATAAAGTTCTGAGAATTTTGTCAGAATTTTTTCAGAATTTGTTAATACATGTATTTTCTCCTGTTGGTAAAAATAAGAAAATGCACTAAAAAGTTGATAAGAAATTTCGAAAAAATTCTTAAAGTTCTATGCGAATCCCTATAAAGTAAGGTTGACAATTGTCCGAGAGTATCCTATATAAAATAGATCCGAGATGAAATATCCGATGAAGCGGATCTGTTTCAAACTATTTAGAATTTAAATATCCGAACCGTGTTAAAATTTTATGATTAAAGCGTTCATCATTTGAATTTCAGATCTCTCATTATCTTTTTCTATATATACAGGATATGTGTATATATGTATGGGAAAGCAAAAGATTAAGGAGAGAGACGCTAGAGAGAGAGAAAGAGAGAGAGAGAGAGAGAGAGAGAGAGAGAGAGAAAACGAGACATAGTGAGACCGAGAAATAGAGTGCCTTCCAACAGACGACAGATACGGTGTGACATAATGGATCATTACATTCTTGTTTGCTAATGTTAAACGAAGATGAGATGATTACTGTGTTGTATTGTGTCACTTGTTGGAAGGTATATATACAGAGAAAGCAAGAAAGTGAGAGAAAAACTTTATATATTTATTTTGGCTTATATTATTATAAG